>NW_023995479.1:0-110253 GCF_015586225.1 Lucilia sericata | reverse complement strand
ATTCATCATAGGCCTTTACCCAACAGTTAAATCGGACAGTCCCGAACTCCCTATTTAACCTACCGGCTGTCCAGGTGACTAGCTATTTTAACATGTACCTGTCCTACGAGGAAGTCAATCGTTACCCCATAGGTTACGAAGAGACAGACAAGTGTTTTTTAAGTGTCCCCTCTCTCGCTTACAAAAGGGACACTAAAGTGACGAAAGAGTACATCCGTAACCAAAGACGAATTAGAGCCAACCAGGCTCCAGCAGTTCAGGGGGGGGGGCAGTTTCGAAATAGTTATTTACCCAAGAGACTAAATATATTAACATATGCCTGTCCTAAGAGAAAGTCAATTGTCACTCTATAGATTACAAAGTGACAAGCCTAGAGCCAGACCAAATGAGTTCAAGTCATGGAAATGATTCTTTTCATTTAAAACTTGCCTTTCTCTTGATTACTTGGGGAACATTAAAGTGACGACTGGCTTCCAAACTTTATGCACAACCGTTGTCTAAATGTTAACAAACGTGGTAAGCTCACTATTTACTACGCATTTTGAGCTTACCACGTTCGTCAACTTTTAGACAACGGATGTGCATAAAGTTTAGATTGCTACAACGAATTGTTGCAATGTTGACAAAGTTGCATGGTCTAAATTACATGTTGTTATTGTATGTACGTATATACTTGACAAAAGATGTTTTTGTAAAATTTGGTGTCAATTTGGTACCAGGCGTGTATATTTTTTTTTCCTCTGTGTATGCACTTTCTTAAAGGAACACTTTGTCACTTTTAAAACTGAAGGGAAATTAGACAAGTATTTATGTGCACTTAGGCTATTAAAACTATAAAAATACACTATTTTGGCTTAGTTTTCAGTATTTTCCTGAATCATTGATTTGCATAGACGGAGCCGTCTAATCCATACTTAAAATCATGATAATGTACTAAACATTTCTGAACAGCTTTAGGGGCATCAACACAAAATGATTATTTGACAAACATGCCCTTACAAGAGATTCATAGAAATACATTCTTCCAATTGAAGTTAAGTGTCAACGGCCCCTTCTTCTAGTCGAGGAATTGGACAACCCTGTCGTAATACACACATCAATATATATATATAGTATTTTAATATTCAAATTTTATAGAACTTTATAACCTAATATAGATGGCACAGCCAATAAACTAAGCACGTAATAGTGGATACAATTTTTTTCATTTTCCATGGCAGGCTAAATGACAAAACAAAAACGAAGAATTGGAAAAATCGGACACACATACCCACAATTTCATACAATCATTATTGACAACAGCTATAATGAAAAATAATAAACGAAAATAGCTTATAAAAACAATACAGCATAACCGAATCTCTGGTACCCTCTATCAGCTATGTACATCTAAATACATAAACACATACTTATAAAAATGTATATTGTTTTAACTTTGAAAATAATCCCTGCCTAATACATACGAAAATGTTCATACATTGTATGAAATACTTCGTAGTTTAGCACTACGAAATTATTTCGTAATATCTACGAAATTGTATGAAACATTTTAGTTAAATGCAAAAAAATTTTAGAAAAATTACAAATCGTTATAAATTTTTTTTATTTACGTAATAATTGTATTACGAAAAACTTTCTTTTTCAGACGCCTTAAGGAAATTATTTTTGTAAAATTAAACAAAGTTTCTTCAAATATACGAACAAAAGGTATTAGAAAAGTTTTTCCTACTTTCGTAAAATGAGAAAGGAATTTGATTAAATAATATTTCATGTTATGCATGAAATTTTCGTAAATATTACGAAAAAGGTACATAGCTACGAAGTTTTCCTTTCGTTAACTTAAGCAACGATTGTGTTCCATGATTTGTTAGCTTTTGCTACTAGTTCAAGTTCGGCCCCTACTGCTGCTACTCTGAGCAGTGTCTGCACTTAGTAGTAAAGAAGTTATCATTGAAATGTTAGTTGTTGTGTAAGTACAAAGTCTTACAAAGTTATTGCTGAGTATGTCATCTGCTTAGTCCTGGGCCCAAATTATAGCATACGATATCGACCGAAATCTCCATTTAGATTCTATTGAGATTACGATCGATATCGTATGCTGTAATTTGGACTCTGGAATTCGAATTTAAAGTCTAACGTTGTAAGCATTCCATAGATCCAAGTATCTTGGAAGTGATGTTATTCCGAAAATAATATTCCTGACTAACACTGATTGGAAGATTCTTAAGAATTACGTTCAGGAAACTGAGTTTCTGAACACTGAAAAATAATTCATTTAGTGAACTTTTTTTTTTGCATGATAAGGCGCGCACAACAGACCCGATAGTGGCCTAGGTGTATTTCTTTGGATTTGTTATACCCTACACCACTATAGTGGGGAGGGTATTATACGTTTGTGCTGATATTTGAAACACACAAAGTATACCGATCGACTCAGAATCACATTTTGAGTCGATTAAGACATGTCCGTCCGTCCGTCTGTCCGGCTGGCTGGCTGTCCATGTAAACCTTGTGCGCAAGGTACAGGCCGCAATTTTCAAGATAATTTGATGAAATTTTGGACCAAGCATGTTTTTTTTTGGCACAAGGACGAAGGCCTATTGAAAATGGTGTTGAAATTGGTCCATTATTTCACCTAGCCCCCACACAACCGTACCTCCCGATTTGGGCTTTTTATGCCATAATTACGTCAAATATACTACTATCTCTCTAAAAATTGGCTCAAATAAGTTCTATAAGTATAAATGACACTGCAGATTTTCGTAATGATCGCCCCTTATTTGACCCTAGCCCCCATACAAACCTTCAAAAAATGTCTTAAAAGTCTAAAATTGACTTGTAACCATTTGCATCGCAATGAAACTCAACATAATTAACTATTATTTTAAAATATATCCTTTTCCCAAATTTAATGAGGATCGGCCCATGTTTGACCTATACTCCTTTAAAAAGTCTCATTTAGAAAATTAGGTTTTTATCAATAAATTGCTTAAATACTTTGGAATTAAGGTAAATTTCAACATAAAAGTTTCTTTGTGAAAAATAAAATTTTTTTAAATATACTCATGGTGTAGGGTGTTATATGGTCGGCCATGCCCCACTATACTTTCCTACTTGTTGTAGTATACATCCTATCAACCTAAATCAACCTACCTAAGCATTCCAATAACGGAATCATAAATACCCACATAAAGTGTAGAGCACGCAAAAAACAATACATATGTATATGTATGTATGTACATACAACTACATAAGCATATTTGTCAATTGAGGGCATAATGTAAAATGACAAAGTTCACAAAATTAGCAAAAACAACAAGTACACGCAGACATATGTAAATAAGTGCATTAGATAGGCTCCGTTTTTATGGCGCAGAAAGAAGGTACTGATTTTTTGACAATCTATAATCTCTGATATGACTATTTGGTGAGGTGGGACAAAGGACAGAAAGGTCCTGTTCAAAGATCTTTCATATTTCATGTTTGGTACAACATAATTTGCTCATATTTTCTGTGGAGAAATCATTAAAACCTCAATAAAGGACATTGTTATCCTTTCATCCTGCTCAACAAATATTGAGTGAAGAACAAAAATGTTTATGAAACTAGAATGAACAATATTTTCATTTCGACTGGCCCCTTTTAAGGCCTCCCTAATGTACTTGCCAGCACAAAAAAAATATATATTAACAAATTCAACTACAAATTGGTAAAATGTTTTACTATTTTCGACACCCTAGAGCCAAACAACTTCATACAAATCGCAACAGACCATAAAATAACAAAATAAAAATTAGTTTTACTTACAAATTTTCATTTAATTGTAGTTTTATTTTTAATAATTTTTCCAAAAAAAAGAAGGCGAAAGAACATTACGAACAAGTACAACTCAGGTGTTTTTGTATTTTTATTTATTTTATTAATAAACTTGTGCAAGTGAATTTCAGGGTAAACCACTGTGTTTTTATTCTTTTGTCAACTTTGTTTTTTTTTAACTTGAAAATAAAATCAAATGAATAAATAAAAAAAAATAAACATGTGTGTGGTTATTAAATAAACACACACACACACATACATAGATATGACAGACACAATGCAAAATAAACGAGTGGCAGTGACCCTGCAGTTAGGGGTGATTGTCTCAAGTTGGAGATTTTAATTAAGAAACAAATCAATGATCGACAACTATTAAAAACTAGGTTTTAAAATGGATAATTTATACTGCAATAGATTATTGCTGGAGTATTAGAAACTAATTTTAAAATAGATTTAAATTGGCTACTCTCTAGATTACTTGGGGACACTAAAGTGACGATAGACTTTCACTCTCATAAAAGTAAATGTAGTCGGTGCTTTTATCAGATTAGAACTAGACAATTGATCTTGCAACAAATTACTTCTGATGGGTGAACAAACTACTTTTAAAAGAGATTTAAAAAGCCCACTCTTCAGATTACTTGGTGACATTAAGTGGTGATCTCATTACTCTAGCGCTATTGATTTTCGCTTAGTAGTTCTCGAAATTTTTCGCTATTTGAGAAAAAATCCTTTACGAAAAGAGGTACCCCTCGACTCCTTCGAAAACTACTGAGTTAGAATGATACATTTTATATGGAAATCACTCATACTAAAATATAATCTTGCAAACATGAATAATATACAAATACATGTGTATTTGTTTATGTACTTTTTCATATGAGTATTTAATTTTTTAGTTAGTGTATATTTTTATATTGTGTTATAATTATTCATATTGGGTTTTTGTATTAAATTAGCATCAGATCTATAGAGGAATTAAATCTTTTTCAATTGAAAATTGATACTACGATAGATTATCTGGGATGTATATTCTGATTTCTTATTAGATTCTAAAAAGATTTGCCTTCTGTCTTTCTGTCCGTCTGTATGTCTGTCCGTCTGTCCATCTGTTTGTTTGTCTGTCTGTCCGTCTCTCTGTCTGTCTGTCTGTCTGTCTGCCTGTCTATCTGTTTGTCTGTCTGTCCGCTTGTCTATTCATAAAATGATAGGTTCTAAATGGAAGGAGCTAGAAAGCTGAACATTTCCAAAAATATTCCCTATTAATGCAACTTGTGGAAAAAGGGCTTTATTGGTTCACGATTTCACCTAAACCCCATACAAGTTACTCTCCGAAATACTGAATACATGCTCATTAATATAATAATTATGAAGTGATAATGATAACATTTAACCCATGAAAGTTTTATACACCCCGTAAAAGTCCCCTTTCACAAAATGACTTTAATACAATAACTGGCTTCAAAATACAATAACAGTCAATGAAATTCGACACAAACAAGTCCTTTAAGGACCAACAACTCTTTGCAAAATTTAATGGGAATTGATTCATAATTGACTCTATGATTCATTATAAATAATTTCAGAAGCTATTATTGGGTATTATTCTAAAAAATACTGATCTGTTTTTCTGTCTTCTGTCCGTCTGTCTGCTGTCTGTCTGTCTTTCTGTCTGTCTGTCTGTCTGTCTGTCTGTCTGTCTGTCTGTCTGTCTGTCTGTCTGTCTGTCTGTCTTTCTGTCTGTCCGACTGTCTGTCCATCTGTTTGTCTGTCCGTCTGTCTATTCAAAAATTATAGCTTCAAATGGAATGAGCTACAAAGCTGAACATTTCCAATTTCATAATTGACTCTAGCTCTCATACTAATAAATCCATAAATTACGTTTCTATGAATTGGCCACCGTAATGACGACTATATAAGAAGAAAAGAAACTATCTTGAATACAGGATAAAGCTATACATCCAGTCAAGGAGTTAACTCACAGTGATCGTACAAAATCTTTAACTTGATCATTTGATTATCAATACATTTACACCTCACTGTAGCCTCACTTTATATTTTGCTACATAAAAAAAAATACAAAATATTCCTACACGAGTTATATAAAAAAAGTAAACAACTCTTTTTTTAGCCGGCTTTTAAAGTTATATTAACCATATTTTTTTCCGAATTTTAACCACATTTTGCTTAACACGTCACTCACTATACCTATAGCAACCATATTTTTTTCAAAACAACAAAATACTTGATCATTAAAATTATATTATTTCTTCTGTTAATTAACATGAGTTTGTGAAAATTAATCATAACGAATGAAATTAAAAAGAAAATTAAAATAATTTTTTGTAAAATACATAAATTGTTTAATACAATTTTAACGATTTTTACTACAATATGTGTTAAATTATAAAAAAAAAAACTGTGCATTGAGTATAATTTTTAGTAAAAAATCATATGATAGGTTTGATATGAAAAAAAAAAACAGGAAAAAAGTTAGTTGAACTTGTTGGTAAAATATTTACTTTAGAACAACATACATAAATAATTTTAATTATTTTGAAGACTTCAAATTGCTAAAGTAAACAAAATTCAATTGCATCAAATTATTGGTGAGTTGTAGTAAATATAATAATTATAACCCTACACCACTATAGTGGGGAGGGTATTATGCGTTTGTGCTGATGTTTGTAACACCCACCTTAAAATATTCCAATCTGCTTGGAAACACTTTCTGAGTCGATTTAGCTATGTCCGTCCATCCCCTGTCCGTGCATTCTCTGTCCGTCCATCCATCTGTGTATCCCTCCGTCTGTGTGTCCATGTAAACCTCATGCGCACTCTAAAGATCGCAATTTTCAAGATATTTTGATGAAATTTGGCATATTCTCTTCCTTTAACCCAAGGACGAAGCCTATTGACAATGGCTAAATTCGGTATATTATTTCGTATACACGAACCAAACCCCCCCCCCCCCCCCAATATGGCTTTTAAGCTCAGAAATATGTCAAATGTTTTTGTATCACTTCAAGTTTTTCCTACCTAGCGCGTCCCCGGGTGGCGGATAGGGATGGTAATGGACAATCTGTCTCTCCCAACTATAGTTTCACTTAAGCTAAAGGAAGGGCAGACTGTCCACTACCTGGGAATCTTGTATTCCCCGCGGATCAAAAACTGGAAAAAGACAAATATGGAAAATAAAAATTATAATATAAAAGTTACGGTGCAGGGCCTACATAACCCAGTACCGGCGGCAAATGTTGATCTGTGAACAAAAGACTACTACGGAGGTGGGTACCTTGGCCTCCGTGGCGGACAATGCGCCAAGTGTAATGGTGAAAGAGGTGAGTGATAGCATAGCTAAACTACCTATTACTATTCTGGAGCACAGAGGACGAAGTTGAAGAAGATGCTTCATGAGATGATAGTGAGTCAATCTCATGATACTCCAAATTAAAAATTGGAATATCTATCAATATCTGATGCAAAGAGGATCAGGTCTCCCGAGGAGCCGACAACTGAGAATAAACCTAAAAAGAAAAAAAGCTCCCCGTATTCTAATATACAGTCGAAGCCAAGCCATACATTACTCAAAGGAACCTCAAGTCAGAATCAGAGAATATAGTCCGAAGACGAACACGTCGCCGAAGTCAACCTCAAAGGTAAAGGTATCTCAAAAAAAGTCCCGAAAAACGAGGAAGGAGAAGCTATACGGTGGAAAAGGAAGAGAGCCGCCATCTTACCTTAAAGTAGCCAAGAGAAGACACCGGGACGTTCTCTGCTATGCAGTATACGATGACTGTTATCCAACAGCAAAATTCCAATTGATCAGCTGAATAAGGTAGAAGATCTGGTCAACAATAGGATAGTGGACGATGCAATCGCTTCAAAGGGTAAACAACCAATAGAGAGCTTGAGCTGCGAGTTCAGCATGGGCGGGATGTTGATGAGGTTGCAATCTCACGAATGTGCTGGCACCCTGAAGAACTTGGTGAAATATAGAGCCCTCTCCCTGGAACAGCGCTAAGCTGCGACTGGTAAAGAAGAGAGATCATCCGGTGCTCTTAAAGTCCACTGCCTACATAAAAAACGGGGCAGTAAATTTGTTAAATTGGTGGAAAAGGGTGCCACGGTGGATGAACTCTAATTAAGATATCCATTGAGTATCTTCGGTCCACGGAATTGCTCTCTCTTGTCTCTATGAGTTTCGTTAAAAGCTGCCGTAAACGAGTAACAACCTAACGAATCCCACACATAATTTCTTATGTTTTCCATTCCGATCTCAGTTGTTTTCATTTGTTTCTTCTGTAGGCTATCACTAAGTATGATATCCACCCGGTATCCGGATCGATATTGGCTTCTCTATGAATATCATTTAAAGCTGCCGTATACTAGGTTTGGAAGGCTTACAGTGGGAATCTGGATTTGCAATGTCATGATACAAGTTTACCTCCCTACATATGTAATTGTTATACCTCCTTCTAGCTCCCTAACATATGTAATATGTTCGATTCAAACTTGTAGGTCTCAAAATACTTATTTACACATTTGTTTTATTACCGAACGAAATTGAGTTCCATCAAACTACCTATAGGTTGTGTCAAACTACTTAAAAGTTGCAACGAACTATTAAGGGATTCTGGAGTTTGTCTGAAATGTCTTCAGTTATTTTGGATGAAATTCTTTTCAAATTTTTAAAGTGTATGATCCCTTAGATTAAGTTTTTCCTCTACATTCCTATTACTTTTCTATTGGATACTTGTCATTTTGTCAATACAAACATCAAGTCTTTTTGAAATACAATTTATTTAACATTTTAATACAATGTCCTTACACTTGATACTTAAATGTTCGAACATTGTCAAAGGTTTTGTCTAGCAACAAAAAAAATGCTAATTTAATTTTCCAAAAATTGCTTACAAACGTACCAACTGCAACATTAGCAAGGGGCAAAAGGAAATATCCAAACAAATCTGCTTTAAAAGTTTATAGAATAATCTTAACAAATTTGAAAACTTCATATAGAATTATTAAATAAAAACTTTAATGTATACAAAAACTAACTGTTTACGCTATAGACTACTTTGGGACAATAAAATATCCATGGGTTATATGATATTCAATCTAGAAAAATGCACAGAGTAAGAACTAAGCTCTCTGACTACGTGTGAAAGCATACGAGCTTTGAGAAAGCTTTGCGCCAGCTTTACTCCATTTCTTAAGAGTTTTAAGAAACTACTCTTTACCCACCCAATATTTTAATCAACAAAGAAGAGAAGAACACTTCAAAGTAACGCTTTAAAAAACAAAAACTGCAAATGATTATTTTTTGAACAGAAACCTGACAACAAAATCGGAAAAAAATCGTTGGAAATGTGAGTTAAAGAAGCAAAGTTACTGAAAAACAAAACCTATTTAACTAAACGTTTTCTTCCTGTCAAAAAATAAAATCTATGATGAAGAGTTGTACGTGATCTAAGATCTAACCATGTAAAATACAAAAAAATTCACTTCGTCATCATACGTAGGTACATACATACATGTACTACTTGTACTACACAAACAAAATGATATTTGTAAAATATACAGAAATATGTACATATGTATGTATGTATGTATGTATGTATGTATGTATGTATGTATGTATGTATGTATGTATGTATGTATGTATGTATGTATGTATGTATGTATGTATGTATGTATGTATGTATGTATGTATGTATGTATGTATGTATGTATGTATGTATGTATGTATGTATGTATGTATGTATGTATGTATGTATGTATGTATGTATGTATGTATGTATGTATGTATGTATGTATGTATGTATGTATGTATGTATGTATGTATGTATGTATGTATGTATGTATGTATGTATAAATGTGTGTGCAGATGACATTTCCTGAGGTATACACAAATTTTCTTTAAAATTGCACACATTTAGAATTTTGAATTGTTTGTAGTTGTTTGCTTTAAGTATCCATAGATAACGGTATTGGGTGGGTGAATTTTTGAAGTTTATGTGTTTTGTAAGTTGTCTGTAACTATGTTTGGTGTTTGTTTGTATGTTTTTTTTTTTTTCTACAAGAAATTTCTTTACGATTTGGTTGTTGCTTCCGTTTTATTTTTGTATGTTCTTTACATGTTTTACTGTGACAGAACGACATAGACATACTCGCACACATCCATATAAAATTCATACGATTTATTCGGAAAAATACTTTTTTTTTGTTGAACTTCCTCCACTACTTAGTAGAATTGGTAATGGTGGAAATTTGAAGAGTTTTGTCGAGTTTGTTGACAGAGATTGAAAACTATGAATTCAATAAATAAAGAATTTATCAAAGATTTTCTTAAACAATAATCAAATTTAATGAAAATTTTCTATAAAAACAGGAAATTTAATGAAAATTTTCTATAAAAAAAGAAAATTTAATGAAAATTTTCTAAAAAAATATAAAATTCAAAAAAAAATGTTCTATATAAAAAAATATTTTATGAAAATTTTCTATAAAAAAGAAAATTTTCTATAAAAAAACGAAATTTTATAAAAATTTTCTATAAAAAAAGAAAATTTTATGAAAATTTTCTATAAAAAAAGAAAATTTCATGAAAATTTTCTATAAAAAAGAAAATTTCATGAAAATTTTCTATAAAAAAAGAAAATTTCATGAAAATTTTCTATAAAAAAAGAAAATTTTATGAAATTTTCTATAAAAAATTAAAATTTTATGAAAATTTTCTATAAAAGAAGAAAATTTTCTATAAAAAAGAAAATTTAATAAAAATTTTCTTAAAAAAAGAAAATTTTATGAAAATTTTCTATAAAAAAGAAAATTTTATTAAAATTTTCTATAAAATAAGAAAATTGTTTGAAAATTTTCTATAAAAAAATAAAATTTAATGAAAAATTTTCTATAATAAAAGATAATTTAATGAAAATTTTCTATAAAAAAGAAAATATAATGAAAATTTTCTATAAAAAAAAGAAAATTTAATGAAAATTTTCCATAAAAAGAAAATTTAATGAAAAATTTTCTCTAAAAAAAGAAAATTTAATGAAAATTTTCTCTAAAAAAAGAAAATTTAATGAAAATTTTCTCTAAAAAAAGAAAATTTAATGAAAATTTTCTATAAAAAAAGAAAATTTAATGAAAATTTCTATAAAAAAGAAAATTATGAAAATTTTCTATAAAAAAAGAAAATTTCATGAAAATTTTCTATAAAAAAAGAAAAATTTATGAAAATTTTCTATAAAAAAAAGAAAATTTTATGAAAATTTTCTATAAAAAAAGAAAATTTTGTGAAAATTCTCTATAATAAAAGGAAATTTTATGAAAATTTTCTATAAAAAAGGAAATTTTATTAAAATTTTCTATAAAAAAAGAAAATTTAATGAAAATTTTCTATAAAAAAAGAAAATTTAATGAAAATTTTCTATAAAATAAGAAAATTTAATGAAAATTTTCTGTAAAATAAGAAAATTTAATGAAAATTTTCTGTAATGAAAATAATAAGAAAATTTTATGAAAATTTTCTATGAAAAAAGAAAATTTTATGAAAATTTTCCATAAAAAAAGAAAATTTTATAATAATTTTCTATAAAAAAAAAATTAATGAAAATTTTCTATAAAAAGAGAAAATTTAATAAAAATTTTGTATGAAAAAAGAAAGTTTAATGAAAATTTTCTGTAAAAAAGAAAAATTTAATGAAAATGAAAAATAAGAAAATTTAATGAAAATTTTCTATTAAATAAGAAAACTTAATGAACATTTTCTATAAAATAAGAAAATTTTATGAAAATTTTACGAAATTTTTCTATAAAATAAGAAAATTTTATGAAAATTTTCTATAAATGACAATTTTCTGTAAAAGAAAAGAAAATTTAATGAAAATTTTCTGTAAAAAAAAAAAGAAAATTTAATGAAAATTTTCTGTAAAAAAAAATAAAATTTAATGAAAATTTTCTATAAAAAAAAAATTTAATGAAAATTTCCATAAAAAGAAAATTTAATGAAAATTTTCCATAAAAAGAAAATTTAATGAAAATTTTCCATAAAAAGAAAATTTAATGACAATTTTCCATAAAAAGAAAATTTAATGAAAATTTTCTATAAAAATAAAGTTTAATAAAAATTTCCCATAAAAAGAAAATTTAATGAAAATTTCCAATAAAAAGAAAATTTAATGAAAATTTGCTATAAAAATAAGTTTAATGAAAATTTTTATAAAAAATGAAAATTTCAAAATTTTTTTAAACAAAATTATGGAAAAACTATTTGCAGCATCTGTAAAACTACAAGTAAGTGTCTGCCTATCCGACTGTCTGTCTGCCTGTCTTTCTATCTATCACTCAGTTTACTGTCTGTAATTGTCTGTGTGAGTAAATCTAACATTTTCTCAGTTATACTCGTATGTGTACATATTTTTGTTGCCTATTTGATATGCAACATTTTGTACAAAATGTTCTTTTTTTGTCTCTTCTTCAACAACAACAACAAATTTTTGAAGACAACAATTTGACGTGACAGTTTTGTTTTTCATGTGATGTGTCTAATGTTGGTGACATGATGTTACGTGACGTAATGTGTTACGTTAACATTTTATTCATCTCTGCTGTATGCAGAGCATCAAAGCAAATAAAGAATATATTGTAGTATGTACTTGATATTTCTACTCATCTCTTAATATGTTTTGTGGTTTTTTTATGGAAATGGAGCTTAAGGCTTAAACAAAAACCTTAAACATTAAGATGTAAAACCCCAAATAGAGCGAGCACACATGGAACGAGTGCAATCTAAGAAAATGATATTTTGATGATGCCAAATAAAAAGAAAAAGAAAAGTAGAAAAGCAAATGCTAAAACGTTTGCTATTTGAAACAATGTTAACTTTAACAAACTGTAATATGGCCGTATTTGAAGTTGGTTATATAAAATAATCAACTTAATTGAAATGACAACAATTTTTGGCACCAACCTACCCCTCACAACATCACCGTGTTTGTAGCACATTGAATATTTGATTATAATGTTTAAGGAATAAACATATGCCTGTTTAATTTGATGCGGAATTATTTAAAATCGTGGATCAATTCACCATAAGTTGCAAACAAATTTGGCAATATATTTGTTTATTATTGCTATTGCATTAGGTCCCCTTTCACTTTTTAGCCACTTGTAGAAAACTTGTAAAGGTACTTAAGATTTTCTATTTATCCATGTCGATTTATGAGAATTTTTTGTATTTTTAAATGGAAATAAAATAATCATATTAACTCTTTGATATATTTTTTCATACTTATTTAGAAAACATGAATTAAAAGTCTCGACACAGAATTGCTCTCACGTTCACGTATTTGTTATGAACCTGATGATGCCCTTAGATTATAGACTAGACTATAGACTAGACTATAGACTAGACTATAGACTAGACTATAGACTAGACTATAGACTAGACTATAGACTAGACTATAGACTAGACTATAGACTAGACTATAGACTAGACTATAGACTAGACTATAGACTAGACTATAGACTAGACTATAGACTAGACTATAGACTAGACTATAGACTAGACTATAGACTAGACTATAGACTAGACGACTATAGACTAGACTATAGACTAGACTATAGACTAGACTATAGACTAGACTATAGACTAGACTATAGACTAGACTATAGACTAGACTATAGACTAGACTATAGACTAGACTATAGACTAGACTATAGACTAGACTATAGACTAGACTATAGACTAGACTATAGACTAGACTATAGACTAGACTATAGACTAGACTATAGACTAGACTATAGACTAGACTATAGACTAGACTATAGACTAGACTATAGACTAGACTATAGACTAGACTATAGACTAGACTATAGACTAGACTATAGACTAGACTATAGACTAGACTATAGACTAGACTATAGACTAGACTATAGACTAGACTATAGACTAGACTATAGACTAGACTATAGACTAGACTATAGACTAGACTATAGACTAGACTATAGACTAGACTATAGACTAGACTATAGACTAGACTATAGACTAGACTATAGACTAGACTATAGACTAGACTATAGACTAGACTATAGACTAGACTATAGACTAGACTATAGACTAGACTATAGACTAGACTATAGACTAGACTATAGACTAGACTATAGACTAGACTATAGACTAGACTATAGACTAGACTATAGACTAGACTATAGACTAGACTATAGACTAGACTATAGACTAGACTATAGACTAGACTATAGACTAGACTATAGACTAGACTATAGACTAGACTATAGACTAGACTATAGACTAGACTATAGACTAGACTATAGACTAGACTATAGACTAGACTATAGACTAGACTATAGACTAGACTATAGACTAGACTATAGACTAGACTATAGACTAGACTATAGACTAGACTATAGACTAGACTATAGACTAGACTATAGACTAGACTATAGACTAGACTATAGACTAGACTATAGACTAGACTATAGACTAGACTATAGACTAGACTATAGACTAGACTATAGACTAGACTATAGACTAGACTATAGACTAGACTAGACTAGACTATAGACTAGACTATAGACTAGACTATAGACTAGACTATAGACTAGACTAGACTAGACTATAGACTAGACTATAGACTAGACTATAGACTAGACTATAGACTAGACTATAGACTAGACTATAGACTAGACTATAGACTAGACTATAGACTAGACTATAGACTAGACTATAGACTAGACTATAGACTAGACTATAGACTAGACTATAGACTAGACTATAGACTAGACTATAGACTAGACTATAGACTAGACTATAGACTAGACTATAGACTAGACTATAGACTAGACTATAGACTAGACTATAGACTAGACTATAGACTAGACTATAGACTAGACTATAGACTAGACTATAGACTAGACTATAGACTAGACTATAGACCTAGACTATAGACTAGACTATAAGACTAGACTATAGACTAGACTTAGAGCTAGACTATAGACTAGACTATAGACTAGACTATAGACTAGACTATAGACTAGACTATAGACTAGACTATAGACTAGACTATAGACTAGACTATAGACTAGACTTAGACTAGACTAGACGACTATAGACTAGACTATAGACTAGACTATAGACTAGACTATAGACTAGACTATACTAGACTTAGACTAGACTATAGACTAGACTATACTAGACTATAGGACTAGACTATAGACTAGACTATAGACTAGACTATAGACTAGACTATAGACTAGACTATATGACTAGACTATAGACTAGACTATAGCTAGACTATAGAACTAGACTATAGACTAGACTATAACTAGACCTATAGACTAGACTATAGACTAGACTATAGACTAGACTATAGACTAGACTATAGCTAGACTATAGACTAGACTATAGACTAGACTATAGCCTAGACTATAGACTAGACTATAGACTAGAACTATAGACTGGACTAGACTATAGACTAGACTAGACTATAGACTAGACTATAGACTAGACTAGACTATAGACTAGACTAGACTATAGACTAGACTAGACTATAGACTAGACTATAGACTAGACTAGTCTATCTAGACTAGACTATAGACTAGACTAGACTATAGACTAGACTAGACTATAGACTAGACTAGACTATAGACTAGACTATAGACTAGACTATAGACTAGACTATAGACTAGACTATAGACTAGACTATAGACTAGACTATAGACTAGACTATAGACTAGACTATAGACTAGACTATAGACTAGACTATAGACTAGACTATAGACTAGACTATAGACTAGACTATAGACTAGACTATAGACTAGACTATAGACTAGACTATAGACTAGACTATAGACTAGACTATAGACTAGACTATAGACTAGACTATAGACTAGACTATAGACTAGACTATAGACTAGACTATAGACTAGACTATAGACTAGACTATAGACTAGACTATAGACTAGACTATAGACTAGACTATAGACTAGACTATAGACTAGACTATAGACTAGACTATAGACTAGACTATAGACTAGACTATAGACTAGACTATAGACTAGACTATAGACTAGACTATAGACTAGACTATAGACTAGACTATAGACTAGACTATAGACTAGACTATAGACTAGACTATAGACTAGACTATAGACTAGACTATAGACTAGACTATAGACTAGACTATAGACTAGACTATAGACTAGACTATAGACTAGACTATAGACTAGACTATAGACTAGACTATAGACTAGACTATAGACTAGACTATAGACTAGACTATAGACTAGACTATAGACTAGACTATAGACTAGACTATAGACTAGACTATAGACTAGACTATAGACTAGACTATAGACTAGACTATAGACTAGACTATAGACTAGACTATAGACTAGACTATAGACTAGACTATAGACTAGACTATAGACTAGACTATAGACTAGACTATAGACTAGACTATAGACTAGACTATAGACTAGACTATAGACTAGACTATAGACTAGACTATAGACTAGACTATAGACTAGACTATAGACTAGACTATAGACTAGACTATAGACTAGACTATAGACTAGACTATAGACTAGACTATAGACTAGACTATAGACTAGACTATAGACTAGACTATAGACTAGACTATAGACTAGACTATAGACTAGACTATAGACTAGACTATAGACTAGACTATAGACTAGACTATAGACTAGACTAGACTAGACTATAGACTAGACTATAGACTGGACTAGACTATAGACTGGACTAGACTATAGACTAGACTAGACTATAGACTAGACTATAGACTAGACTAGACTATAGACTAGACTAGACTATAGACTAGACTATAGACTAGACTAGACTATAGACTAGACTATAGACTAGACTAGTCTATAGACTAGACTAGACTATAGACTAGACTAGACTATAGACTAGACTAGACTATAGACTAGACTAGACTATAGACTAGACTAGACTATAGACTAGACTATAGACTAGACTATAGACTAGACTATAGACTAGACTATAGACTAGACTATAGACTAGACTATAGACTAGACTATAGACTAGACTATAGACTAGACTATAGACTAGACTATAGACTAGACTATAGACTAGACTATAGACTAGACTATAGACTAGACTATAGACTAGACTATAGACTAGACTATAGACTAGACTATAGACTAGACTATAGACTAGACTATAGACTAGACTATAGACTAGACTATAGACTAGACTATAGACTAGACTATAGACTAGACTATAGACTAGACTATAGACTAGACTATAGACTAGACTATAGACTAGACTATAGACTAGACTATAGACTAGACTATAGACTAGACTATAGACTAGACTATAGACTAGACTATAGACTAGACTATAGACTAGACTATAGACTAGACTATAGACTAGACTATAGACTAGACTATAGACTAGACTATAGACTAGACTATAGACTAGACTATAGACTAGACTATAGACTAGACTTAGACTAGACTATAGACTAGACTATAGACTAGACTATAGACTAGACTATAGACTAGACTATAGACTAGACTATAGACTAGACTATAGACTAGACTATAGACTAGACTATAGACTAGACTATAGACTAGACTATAGACTAGACTATAGACTAGACTATAGACTAGACTATAGACTAGACTATAGACTAGACTATAGACTAGACTATAGACTAGACTATAGACTAGACTATAGACTAGACTATAGACTAGACTATAGACTAGACTATAGACTAGACTATAGACTAGACTATAGACTAGACTATAGACTAGACTATAGACTAGACTATAGACTAGACTATAGACTAGACTATAGACTAGACTATAGACTAGACTATAGACTAGACTATAGACTAGACTATAGACTAGACTATAGACTAGACTATAGACTAGACTATAGACTAGACTATAGACTAGACTATAGACTAGACTATAGACTAGACTATAGACTAGACTATAGACTAGACTATAGACTAGACTATAGACTAGACTATAGACTAGACTATAGACTAGACTATAGACTAGACTATAGACTAGACTATAGACTAGACTATAGACTAGACTATAGACTAGACTATAGACCAGACTATAGACTAGACTATAGACTAGACTATGGACTAGACTATAGACTAGACTATAGACTAGACTATAGACTAGACTATAGACTAGACTATAGACTAGACTATAGACTAGACTATAGACTAGACAATAGACTAGACAATCTAGACTATAGACTAGACTATAGACTAGACTATAGACTAGACTATAGACTAGACTATAGACTAGACTATAGACTAGACTATAGACTAGACTATTTATATATCTATGATTGTCTATTTTTGTCTATCCGATAATCAGTCTGTCTGTCATAGAAATAGACAGACAGACAGACAGACAGACAGACAGACAGGCAGACAAGCAGACAGACAGTCATACAAGCAGACAGAGAGAAGGTGGATAGACAGTCTAACAGCCGTTCAGACATAGACGGAATTACATATAAACTTTATATTATAAAGTACTCCAGAAAAGTTCAAATCTTAACACTGTAAGCCGTTAAACCCTCTTATAAGAAACCTAAACTTTTCAATCTCTGTAAATTTAACATAGTACATATACGTAAAACTTTAGAATAATATTTACAGAATATTAATGCATGTACTGTGTGTGTAGTTAGTTACAGAACACTATATTTCTGACCCAATTTTTATTTTCGAGTTGCATTTCATACAAAATTTTCAAGTGCCTACATCTGTAAAAGAATTTATGTATTTTTATTACAGTTTTTTTTTTTTCTCTGCAGTGAAAACATTTAAAGGGGTTGCGTTTTTATGGTTTAATAAAATGTTTATTTTTTTATAGTAAGTAAATATAAATTTATATGTTTTTTTTTATTACAAACATATATTTTTTTTAGTTTAAGTGTAGGTAGGTGTGTTTTTTTCTTTCAAACCACAGTTGAAGGTTGTTTACTGCGTTAAATAAAAATTGAAATAGGGATATGGTATGGTAGAGAAAAGGGAAGGTTTTGGTCTTTAATGCGGTTAAAAAATAATTTAAAAATATACCACACAATTTTAAGACTGAGTAAAGTAAACGTAATTATTTTTATATTTACTTAATATTATAAAACAATTTTTAATAAAATAAAGTAAATTTTTTAAAGGGGATACAAACCCTAAAATACAATTTTGAAGGATCTGTAATAAAATTTACAGACTCCAACAGTTCGCTCTGTTGCAGTTTAACAATAGTTTATAATGAATTTTATATAACACAGATAATATAATAATAATATCACAATTATTTTATTATTTTCATTTAAATTTGAAAAAATTCTTTTGCAGGAAGTGTTAAACAAAAACATACTTAGCATACTTTTAGGTAAACCATGTGGACAAAAAAAAAAAAACTAACAAAACTCCTCTTGAGTAAAAAAGGAAATACTTGATTTCATTATTTAAACCTGTCACCCACAAACAATAAGACAACTAGTACAAAAATTAAAAAATGCCTTCTTTTCACACAAAAAAAAAAAAATACATTCCATCTTTAATGAATTTAAATTGCACTTCAAAAAACACACAAAGCCAACAGCTACAAAAAAATATTTATTTACAAAAGTGAAGGAAAAAAATCATCTTAAGATAAAAAGCATTAGAAAAAAATAAGAACAAATATATAGACCCTTAGTACTAAAAACTTATAAACTAAGTACAAGTACAACTCAACTAAAATACTTTGAAGAACCTACAAGAATCGAGCAAAAACAAACTTGGCCAAGCAAAACACTTCATTTAATCAACTTCAATAAGGATAAGGCAACAGAAACAAATACTAACACTAGCACACACACTTATAGAGACGACCGGACTTAAAACCCAGCAGTTTTAAAAGCAAATAATTTACAACTTTTACATAAGGGTCACCTGGTAATTTATGAGAGAATCAATCTTCACTTTAGTGTTTATTTATAGAAGAGTGAAGACACTTTATCTCCCACTTTCTACCGAGTCATTAGGTGAATTTCTTATACTGAAACAGCAATCCTTCTGCACTGCTGGGTTATTTTCCAAAAGTTAGAAAAAAGCTAAAAGAATAAAGCAAAAGTTAAATACTTAAAAGAAACAAAGATAAATCATTTTAATTTTAAAAGAAAAACACATTAGTAATGAAAGGGTTTAGAAAGTTTTTTCTTTTTAAAAAGCTCAAAAATATTATGGAATTTTTGTAACTTAAAAAGTTTCTAAAGGAGTATTAAGTAAATTCTAGACTGAAGAAAACAAAAAGTTGTTTTTTTTCAACTTAAACCAATTTGGATAAAGCCTATCACCCTTGACTAACTTGACAATCTATAGATAAGTTTCTATTACAGACTAGTCTAGATTCTAGTCTGCAGCGAAGTCTACAGTATAGTCCAAACTGTAGTCATGACCCATCCAGGCTATAGTACAGGCTATATTTAGGTCTACAATAAAGTCTGTCGTCAAGTCTTTATTCACGTCTACAGTCAACTCCATAGTCAAGTTTTTAGTCCAGTCCATAGTCTAGTCTATTCTCTATAGCCTAATCTATAGTATAGTATAAAGTCTAGTCTATAGTCTAGTCTATAGTCCAGTCTATAGTCCAGTCTATAGTCTAGTCTATAGTCTAGCCTATAGTCTGGTCTATAGTCTAGCCTATAGTCTGGTCTATAGTCTAGCCTATAGTCTGGTCTATAGTCTAGTCTATAGTCTGGTCCATAGTCTAGTCTATAGTCTGGTCTATAGTCTGGTCTATAGTCTAGTCTATAGTCTAGTCTATAGTCTAGTCTATAGTCTAGTCTATAGTCTAGTCTATAGTCTAGTCTATAGTCTAGTCTATAGTCTAGTCTATAGTCTAGTCTATAGTCTAGTCTATAGTCTAGTCTATAGTCTAGTCTATAGTCTAGTCTATAGTCTAGTCTATAGTCTAGTCTATAGTCTAGTCTATAGTCTAGTCTATAGTCTAGTCTATAGTCTAGTCTATAGTCTAGTCTATAGTCTAGTCTATAGTCTAGTCTATAGTCTAGTCTATAGTCTAGTCTATAGTCTAGTCTATAGTCTAGTCTATAGTCTAGTCTATAGTCTAGTCTATAGTCTAGTCTATAGTCTAGTCTATAGTCTAGTCTATAGTCTAGTCTATAGTCTAGTCTATAGTCTAGTCTATAGTCTAGTCTATAGTCTAGTCTATAGTCTAGTCTATAGTCTAGTCTATAGTCTAGTCTATAGTCTAGTCTATAGTCTAGTCTATAGTCTAGTCTATAGTCTAGTCTATAGTCTAGTCTATAGTCTAGTCTATAGTCTAGTCTATAGTCTAGTCTATAGTCTAGTCTATAAACTAGTCTATAGTCTAGTCTATAGTCTAGTCTATAGTCCTGTCTATAGTCCAGTCTATAGTCTAGTCTATAGTCTAGCCTATAGTCTGGTCTATAGTCTAGTCTATAGTCTGGTCCATAGTCTAGTCTATAGTCTGGTCTATAGTCTGGTCTATAGTCTAGTCTATAGTCTAGTCTATAGTCTAGTCTATAGTCTAGTCTATAGTCTAGTCTATAGTCTAGTCTATAGTCTAATCTATAGTCTAGTCTATAGTCTAGTCTATAGTCTAGTCTATAGTCTAGTCTATAGTCTAGTCTATAGTCTAGTCTATAGTCTAGTCTATAGTCTAGTCTATAGTCTAGTCTATAGTCTAGTCTATAGTCTAGTCTATAGTCTAGTCTATAGTCTAGTCTATAGTCTAGTCTATAGTCTAGTCTATAGTCTAGTCTATAGTCTAGTCTATAGTCTAGTCTATAGTCTAGTCTATAGTCTAGTCTATAGTCTAGTCTATAGTCTAGTCTATAGTCTAGTCTATAGTCTAGTCTATAGTCTAGTCTATAGTCTAGTCTATAGTCTAGTCTATAGTCTAGTCTATAGTCTAGTCTATAGTCTAGTCTATAGTCTAGTCTATAGTCTAGTCTATAGTCTAGTCTATAGTCTAGTCTATAGTCTAGTCTATAGTCTAGTCTATAGTCTAGTCTATAGTCTAGTCTATAGTCTAGTCTATAGTCTAGTCTATAGTCTAGTCTATAGTCTAGTCTATAGTCTAGTCTATAGTCTAGTCTATAGTCTAGTCTATAGTCTAGTCTATAGTCTAGTCTATAGTCTAGTCTATAGTCTAGTCTATAGTCTAGTCTATAGTCTAGTCTATAGTCTAGTCTATAGTCTAGTCTATAGTCTAGTCTATAGTCTAGTCTATAGTCTAGTCTATAGTCTAGTCTATAGTCTAGTCTATAGTCTAGTCTATAGTCTAGTCTATAGTCTAGTCTATAGTCTAGTCTATAGTCTAGTCTATAGTCTAGTCTATAGTCTAGTCTATAGTCTAGTCTATAGTCTAGTCTATAGTCTAGTCTATAGTCTAGTCTATAGTCTAGTCTATAGTCTAGTCTATAGTCTAGTCTATAGTCTAGTCTATAGTCTAGTCTATAGTCTAGTCTATAGTCTAGTCTATAGTCTAGTCTATAGTCTAGTCTATAGTCTAGTCTATAGTCTAGTCTATAGTCTAGTCTATAGTCTAGTCTATAGTCTAGTCTATAGTCTAGTCTATAGTCTAGTCTATGTCTAGTCTATAGTCTAGTCTAGTCTATAGTCTAGTCTATAGTCTAGTCTATAGTCTAGTCTATAGTCTAGTCTATAGTCTAGTCTATAGTCTAGTCCTATATCTAGTCTATAGTCTAGTCTAGTCTAGTCTATAGTCTAGTCTATAGTCTAGTCTATAGTCTAGTCTATAGTCTAGTCTATAGTCTAGTCTATGTCTAGTCTATAGTCTAGTCTATAGTCTAGTCTATAGTCTAGTCTATAGTCTAGTCTATAGTCTAGTCCTATAGTCTAGTCTATAGTCTAGTCTATAGACTAGTCTATAGTCTAGTCTATAGTCTATAGTCTAGTCTAGTCTAGTCTATAGTCTAGTCTATAGTCTAGTCTATAGTCTAGTCTATAGTCTAATCTATAGTCTAATCTATAGTCTAGTCAATAGTCTAGTCTATAGACTAGTCTGTTGTCTAATCTATATTCTAGTCTATAGTCTGGTCTATAGTCTAGTCCATGGTCTAGTCTACAGTCTAGTCTCTAGTCTATTCTATATTATATTCTATAGACTAGTATATAGCCTAGTCTATATTTTGCCTAAGAATTCTCTTAATATTTCTCTTAAGTATTGGTGTATTGTAGGCCTTATTAAAGCAAACAATTTTTGAAATTTTATTAAAAATATCTAGCTGAAGTATTCGATGAATACGTACTTGTAATTCTTGTTTAACACAAGTCCATAACAAAGAAATTCTGAATATTTACAATAGAAGTCTTTATTAAATAAAACCTCTTTTTACCATTGCCTTATTTAACAATTTGTATTTCTTTTTTTTTTTTTTCATTTACATAAATGTTCTTTGTATTCACAAGCCCCGGCAAAGTTCATCAAATGAATTGAATTCTTTTTTTCTACTAGAAAATTAAATAGCAACAAAAAATACATTTTTATATAATTTCTTCATCAGACTAAATATAATTGCATGCATCAAGAAATTATTTCTTTTATTTCATATTGTCTCCAAAACTTTAGACCCATCTTGTATACAATTTGTATTGAATAAAATAATGAACAAAAGTTGCAAAGCGCATAGAAAAAAAAATCATGATTTTAATGTAAGAAAAAAAATTAAAAATGATTTGTACACGAACGATTACTAAAAATTCTCCACCCATTTTGTCTTCAATGTTGCTACAATGTTGAATAGAGAAATAATTGAAGCACATCCAGGAAATTCATTTTCATAGTTTGCTTATCAGTTTGGCATGTTGCCTTGCTGCTGTAGCGATGAAATTTAACTTTTTGACAAAGGCAACTAAAGGGTTTCTTTAGTAAGCAAACTTGCATTGCGAATACCCTGCCTTGTAAGTATAAGTGTTACGTAGCCATGAAGAAGATATAATAAATGAACGAAAACTCCTAAAGTTATATTGGTATAAAAGAAAACAGCATTTAAACATAAGTTTATTTTTTGAAAAGAAAAAAAAAAAAATAATTCAAAAGAATTGCAGAAAAAATTATATTCCTTTTGGCTACAAAGAATTTAATTCAAGTGCCACATCTTCGAATTTTTAGTCCTTATGTCTACTCCAATATCAACACTTGAATATTGAAATGTTGAAATCGCAAAAAAAAAACTTAACTTTTAAAAACGTTTTCAACAAAGTGATGAAAAAAACTATATAAACGTTATCGGACGTGGATGTTTGCAACTAAATTGTTCGTTTGCCATATTGATAATTTTTTTGCTTCTACTTTTCTATTCTTAACATTTTGGCCTTTCATGACATTTGCCATGTTGTTGTAACAGTAAAGTTACCAAAAGAAAACCTTTAGTATTTCCGAAACAGCTAGAAAATCTTTAGAGAAATATGTATAAATTTCTAAAATAGTTACTGTCTTCGAAAGAATATTTACTTGCTCTTCTGGTCACCTTATATTGCACTCCTCAAAATTTGTATATTCAAAATGTTAACGTAGTACTAGCAGCAGCAACACCAGCAAAAAAAAAGAAGAAAATATTATCTTAAAACATAGACTACGTGCAATTTTAATATTTTGGCCACTTGACAGTGGCAAAATCGTGGTCAATATGTTTTATAAAATTGGCGCCATTTAGAAAAAAACTCTTTCTTCTTTCAATATGTGAACAAAAAATTGTGAAAAAATACATACTTACCAAGCTACACATCATTGACTTAGACATTGCTTTTAAGCTCCAATGAACTTAAATAGTCATAGTTTTTTTTTACTATATTTATAACAATTTGTATTTTTTAAATTAATTTCAAAACTGTCTCTTGACATTAGATTGGACACACATATCGCATGTTGAATTGTACTGTGAGAATACAATAATTGTTGACCGTTCATAGATGCTTATCCGTTTAGGAAAGTGTGAGGAAAAAAAATGAAATTGTCATTAACTTTTAGTGTCATTATCCTGTTAGTATGCAGCATGGAATGCTACTATGTTTCATGTTCCATATATACCAAATATGTGTTGATATTCCCAGTTTTTAATTTGTATATCGTGTATTATTAAATCTGTTACTCCAACAGTTAGTTGGTAGTGTTTAAAAAATAAAATAATTTTTATTTTTTAATTATCTCTGTAATTGTTTTTCATGTTGTTGTCTGTGTCAGGCAATATGACTTAAGTTATTTTTTAGACCAGGCTATAGAAAACATTCTAGACTATAGAATATACTATAGAGTGGACTGTAGACTAGGCTATAGATTAGAATAAATACTAGAATATGGACTAGAATATGGACTAGACTATAGATTACACTATATACAAGAATATAGAGTATAGATTAAACTATAGACTAGCTTTCAGACTATATTATAGACTAGGCTGTAGACTAGTCTATAGATTAGACTATAGACTAAACTATATACTATACTATAGACTAGACTATAGACCAGACTATAGACTAAACTATAAACTAGACTATAGACGAGACTATAGATGAGACTATAGGCTAGACTATAGACTAGACTAGACTAAACTATAGACTAGACTATAGACTAGACTACAGACTAGACTATAGACTAGACTATAGACTAGACTATAGACTAGACTATAGACTAGACTATAGACTAGACTATAGACTAGACTATAGACTAGACTATAGACTAGACTATAGACTAGACTATAGACTAGACTATAGACTAGACTATAGACTAGACTATAGACTAGACTATAGACTAGACTATAGACTAGACTATAGACTAGACTTTAGACTAGACTATAGACTAGACTATAGACTAGACTATAGACTAGACTATAGACTATACTATAGACTAGACTATAGACTAGACTATAGACTAGACTATAGACTAGACTATAGACTAGACTATAGACTAGACTATAGACTAGACTATAGACTAGACTATAGACTAGACTATAGACTAGACTATAGACTAGACTATAGACTAGACTATAGACTAGACTATAGACTAGACTATAGACTAGACTATAGACTAGACTATAGACTAGACTATAGACTAGACTATAGACTAGACTATAGACTGGACTATAGACTAGACTATAGACTAGACTATAGACTAGACTATAGACTAGACTATAGACTAGACTATAGACTAGACTATAGACTAGACTATAGACTAGAGACTGGACTATAGACTAGACTATAGACTAGACTATAGACTAGACTATAGACTAGACTATAGACTAGACTATAGACTAGACTATAGACTAGACTATAGACTAGACTATAGACTAGACTATAGACTAGACTATAGACTAGACTATAGACTAGACTATAGACTAGACTATAGACTAGACTATAGACTAGACTATAGACTAGACTATAGACTAGATATAGACTAGACTATCGACTAGACTATAGACTAGACTATAGACTAGACTAGGACTATAGAATAGACTATTGACTAGACTATAGACTAGACTATAGACTAGACTATAGACTAGACTATAGACTAAACTATAGACTAGACTGTAGACTAGACTATATGACTAGACTATAGACTAGACTATAGACTAGACTATAGGACTAGACTATAGACTAGACTATATGACTAGACTATAGACTAGACTATAGACTAGACTATAGACTAGACTATAGACTAGACTATAGACTAGACTATAGACTAGACTATAGACTAGACTATAGACTAGACTAGACTTAGACTATAGACTTAGACTATAGACTAGACTATAGACTAGACTATAGACTAGACTATAGACTAGAATACAGGCTGGACTATAGACTAGACTATAGACTAGAATATAGACAAGACTATAGACTATAGACTAGACTATAGACTATAGACTAGACTATAGACTAGACTATAGACTAGACTATAGACTAGACTATAGACTAGACTATAGACTAGACTATAGACTAGACTATAGACTAGACTATAGACTAGACTATAGACTAGACTATAGACTAGACTATAGACTAGACTATAGACTAGACTATATACTAGACTATAGACTAGACTATAGACTAGACTATAGAGTAGACTTTAGACTAAACTATATACTCGACTAAAGACTGGACTAGACTATAGACTAGACTTTAGTTTAGAAAAGATTTTCTTTTGGTATTTTGGTTTTATAAAATTGTTACTATTTTGACTTAGTCACTTTACCCTTATCAGCGGTTTCGTATTACCATTGCCATCAGTTTTTTCCAGCTCATCGTATCATTCTGAAATTTAATCGAAATATAAAAAAAATTAGTTTTTAATGAATTCTGATTGCAACAACAGTCTTAATCTGATGACAATTTTTTTCACAATATTTTAAAACTGTTGTTTCAAATAAAAATTATATGTATATTATTTTTATGTTGTGTGTGATTATGGTCCAAATGATTTTAAACTATTATTTTGATTTTTATTATTCAATTATAATGGTACAATTGAAATATGGAATTGAAGGAGAAAGAAAATTGAATTGAATTGAAATTGAAAAAGAAAATTGCAAAATTTATAAAATGTACTATGTTTATTTATTTAGTTTCGCATAATGCAATTGATTGAGAATATAAATGATTAACTATTGAGAAACCTATTTAGAGAATTTATGATTTCAATTATTTTCTCCTTAGTATCAAGTACTTTGACTGCATTTACTTATTAATAAAAATTCAAACAAGAAATCTGACTATATGTCAATTTGCCAACCAAAACATTTTTAAACATACATTTAGTGTTTGACATTTATAAAATTCCCTCAGTCCTCGTCCAGGCTCCCAAACAATTAACCATAAATTGTTTATTTATTCAACCAAAATTATTTTAATTTGACATTTTATTCCTTGTATTTAACTTTAGTACGAAAACAAACCTACAACAAAACCAAATAAGTACCACATTTAATAAAATACAAAAATACCAACAACATATTACACAAGTTATTAGTAAAAATTCTGATAAAAAAATACACACAAAATGCCACCAGGAGTATATGAATTTGAAAAGTAGCATAAAAATGAAATTATCCTGTAATAATAGGTCTGGGAATACGATATGAATGAGACAACAGAGTCAGCAGCTTTTTTACAGCAAGGACAACAAACACATAGCAACTAGAAAATTATGTATTTATGTATATTACAACAATAATAACAACAATTTTATACAACTACAAGGAAACTAGAGAATGAAAAACATAAAAAAATGTAATAAAAATAAAAAAATAATAATAGACAGAATTATAAAAATATCAAAGCACAAGCATTGAAACACAAAATTATTAAAACACATAATCACACATGCTAGACAAAATATACGAGGGTGGTTAGACATTTTATAGAGTGCTTTTGAAGCTAAACATTATTCGGATTTAGGTCAAAATTGCTAAAAATACAAGAACAAATGCAATAGACTAGACTATAGACTAGACTATAGACTAGACTATAGACTAGACTATAGACTAGACTATAGACTAGACTATAGACTAGACTATAGACTAGACTATAGACTAGACTATAGACTAGACTATAGACTAGACTATAGACTAGACTATAGACTAGACTATAGACTAGACTATAGACTAGACTATAGACTAGACTATAGACTAGACTATAGACTAGACTATAGACTAGACTATAGACTAGACTATAGACTAGACTATAGACTAGACTATAGACTAGACTATAGACTAGACTATAGACTAGACTATAGACTAGACTATAGACTAGACTATAGACTAGACTATAGACTAGACTATAGACTAGACTATAGACTAGACTATAGACTAGACTATAGACTAGACTATAGACTAGACTATAGACTAGACTATAGACTAGACTATAGACTAGACTATAGACTAGACTAGACTAGACTATAGACTAGACTATAGACTAGACTATAGACTAGACTATAGACTAGACTATAGACTAGACTATAGACTAGACTAGACTATAGACTAGACTATAGACTAGACTATAGACTAGACTATAGACTAGACTAGACTAGACTATAGACTAGACTATAGACTAGACTATAGACTAGACTATAGACTAGACTATAGACTAGACTATAGACTAGACTATAGACTAGACTATAGACTAGACTATAGACTAGACTATAGACTAGACTATAGACTAGACTATAGACTAGACTATAGACTAGACTACTACTAGACTAAACTTATAGACAGACAAGACTATATACTAGAATCGACTTTTTTTAAATACTAAAGTAATTTTCTTCAGGACACCTTATAAAGTATTAAATGTGAACCGATAAAGTAATATTGCAATGCATTTCCTTTGTATAGCCTCGTAAATTCACTATAACATATAATGCGGTAATTTGTGAGCCAAATGCAAACATTTGAAATAGTAGAAGTTGAACTGAAAAATTATATGAAAAACTATTTTTAATACAAAAAGAGAAAAGGAAACATTTTATATATGAAGAAGTCATATGATGGAAAGTAAATGAAGGATATGGTACAAAACGAATGAAATTCACCTTAAAAAATACACGATATTTTAACGACTTTAAAAAACATTATATTGAAAATCGACTAGACTAGACAATTCTCAACTTTATCCCATATTTTTTCTCGGTATTATAACAGTGAAATTTGGGTTTCAAAATGTACATATTTAACTAACATACTGTTTATCTTTGAAATCCTTTATTTTACTTTCTATAGTCCTTTATGCAGCAACTAAAGTTTCAAACGTTAATGGGCGTTAAAGGAATGTTATGGCAAATTTTTATAATGTCATCATATGTTCAAGCCAACTTGACTCAATTTTTTTGTGCGTTTTAGTATGAAAACTGAATAAAAAGTGACAAATTAAATATAATTGCAGACAATGTAAAAAATGCATAAAAAAGAGGAAAAATAAAACCTTAGTAAAAATGGAATTCATATGAACTTTATAATAAAAGCTTATAATAGTAGTAATATTTTATTACGAACAATTTTTTGCATAATATACTTTTTTTCTCATAAAGTTTTATTTTATTTATTTTTTTTTTTTTTTGCTTTTATCTTTTCTTTCACAAAAGTAAAGTATGTAATTTCCATAGAAATTTTACCTTTAACATAACCAATTAGTGGCCAGTAAAATGTGAAATTTCGATAATTTGCTGTGTCCTGTATACAGAAATAATTATAAGTTGTAATATTTTATACAGTTACTGAGAAGAAATATAATGAATATAAGTAGTTTCTTTCAATTAATGTATTAATATTTGTAATGAAAAAAAATCTCATTATTACAGAAGTTAAAAAAGGAAATAAAAAACAATTTTCAAATATGAAAAGTTCTCGCATAATATATTGAAATATGCGAGTTAAGATTGCAGTACAAAGGGTTGCCAAGTTAGACATCAGGCTTACTGAGCAAGAACTGAATAAGAACTGAACTAAAACTGAACTAGAACTGAACTAGAACTGAACTAGAACTGAACTAGAACTGAACTAGAACTGAACTAGAACTGAACTAGAACTGAACTAGAACTGAACTAGAACTGAACTAGAACTGAACTAGAACTGAACTAGAACTGAACTAGAACTGAACTAGAACTGAACTAGAACTGAACTAGAACTGAACTAGAACTGAACTAGAACTGAACTAGAACTGAACTAGAACTGAACTAGAACTGAACTAGAACTGAACTAGAACTGAACTAGAACTGAACTAGAACTGAACTAGAACTGAACTAGAACTGAACTAGAACTGAACTAGAACTGAACTAGAACTGAACTAGAACTGAACTAGAACTGAACTAGAACTGAACTAGAACTGAACTAGAACTGAACTAGAACTGAACTAGAACTGAACTAGAACTGAACTAGAACTGAACTAGAACTGAACTAGAACTGAACTAGAACTGAACTAGAACTGAACTAGAACTGAACTAGAACTGAACTAGAACTGAACTAGAACTGAACTAGAACTGAACTAGAACTGAACTAGAACTGAACTAGAACTGAACTAGAACTGAACTAGAACTGAACTAGAACTGAACTAGAACTGAACTAGAACTGAACTAGAACTGAACTAGAACTGAACTAGAACTGAACTAGAACTGAACTAGAACTGAACTAGAACTGAACTAGAACTGAACTAGAACTGAACTAGAACTAAACTAGAACTGAACTAGAACTGAACTAGAACTGAACTAGAACTGAACTAGAACTGAACTAGAACTGAACTAGAACTGAACTAGAACTGAACTAGAACTGAACTAGAACTGAACTAGAACTGAACTAGAACTGAACTAGAACTGAACTAGAACTGAACTAGAACTGAACTAGAACTGAACTAGAACTGAACTAGAACTGAACTAGAACTGAACTAGAACTGAACTAAAACTGAACTAGAACTGAACTAGAACTGAACTAAAACTTAACTGGAACTGAAGAAAAATTGGGCAGCAGGATATCATTATGTTTTCAATCTTGCATTTCATAATAGGACAAATATTTGGTAACTCTGTCTGTCCTTCTCCTTGACAGGTAGAAAAAAAACATAAAGGTTGATGATAATTTGCATAATTTTGCAATTAAACTCATATTACACACACAACTGCAACAAAATGTAGAATATAACAGACAATATTAAACATAAGTACATATGTATGTACATATTTTACAAGTTGCAGATCTCAAAAAGCATCTGCTATACGTACATGAAGTTGCAAGCAAGAAAAAATTTCATTAAAATAGACAGAAAATGCACGAGAAAACAAAGTAATATAATATATAAAATTTAAACTTTTATTGCATAAATTGGGCTAATTAAATGTACAACAACATATTATAAAATATAGAAAAACTGAAGCAAAAAAATCTTAATAATATAAAGCAAAACTAAATTACGAAAATACATACTTTCTAAGAGGTTGAACTCAAAAGTTTTTACAAACTTAATAAAAATTATAATAATTCATTGCATATATACAAAGACCTTTTCAGTTTTGCCCTTAATTGCAAAAAGTTTAAAATTTTCTTATGAATTTCCATAACAAACTAAATAAACCCTAAGTAACATCATTATCACACAACACATAATTATTTCGTTGTTTTTGTTTCTATGTATTGTTAAGTTTTGCAAAGATAATTGCACAAATTTTCTGCAATTTTGTATTTTATTATTTTCTCTAGAAAAACATGTTAACGCATATACAATATAAAATCGTACTTACACATACATATAAATGTACATATATATTTAAATATAAAAGTATTTCTATGTAATATAAGCATGTTGCAGTAAATTTCCGTTTCCGTTTGCTCTATCTCCCTCTATAAAATTACGCATACAACTGTGTACACATATAAACATATTTTCTATCTCTTTAATAAATTTACATACAGGGAAATACATTGTTTTGTTGTCGTTTCCTTTTCTTTTTTGCAGGATAAGAGTTTGCATTTTACTTTGACAATATTAACAATTATTTTGCAATAATTTTATTGTTATTCTAGTTGTCTTTTTCTTTTTGTATGTACATATGTATACTTATTAAATGAAACAACAAATAATTGTTTCTATTATTATCATACTAGTAACCCTACACGCACAAAAATTGATCTAGGGAACAGAATTAAACAGAACTAGAACTAGAACAGAATTAGAACTAGAACAGAACTAGAACAGAACTAGAACAGAACTAGAACAGAACTAGAACAGAACTAGAACAGAACTAGAACAGAACTAGAACAGAACTAGAACAGAACTAGAACAGAACTAGAACAGAACTAGAACAGAACTAGAACAGAACTAGAACAGAACTAGAACAGAACTAGAACAGAACTAGAACAGAACTAGAACAGAACTAGAACAGAACTAAAACAGAACTAGGACAGAACAGAACTAGAACAGAACTAGAACAGAACTAGAACAGAACTAGAACAGAACTAGAACAGAACTAGAACAGAACTAGAACAGAACTAGAACAGAACTAGAACAGAACTAGAACAGAACTAGAACAGAACTAAAACAGAACTAAAACAGAACTAGAACAGAATTAGAACTAAAATAGAACTTGAACTAGAACTAGAAAAGAACTAGAACAGTACTAGAACAGAACTAGAACAGAACTATAACAGAACTAGAACAGAACTAGAACAGAACTAGAACAGAACTAGAACAGAACTAGAACAGAACAGAACTAAGAACTAGAACAGAACTAGAACAGAACTAAACAGAACTAGGACAGAACTAGAACAGAACTAGAAAAAAAACTAAAACAGAACTAGAACAGAACTAGAACAGAACTAGAACAGAACTAGAACAGAACTAGAACAGAACTAGAACAGAACTAGAACAGAACTAGAACAGAACTAGAACAGAACTAGAACAGAACTAGAACTAGAGCAGAACTAGAACAGAACTAGAACAGAACTAGAACAGAACTAGAACAGAACTAGAACAGAACTAGAACAGAACTAGAACAGAACTAGAACAGAACTAGAACAGAACTAGAACAGAACTAGAACAGAACTAGAACAGAACTAGAACAGAACTAGAAACAGAACTAGAACAGAACTAGAACAGAACTAGAACAGAACTAGAACAGAACTAGAACAGAACTAGAACAGAACTAGAACAGAACTAGAACATAACTAGAACAGAACTAGAACAGAACTAGAACAGAACTAGACAACTAGAACTAGAACAGAACTAGAACAGAACTAGAACAGAACTAGAACAGAACTAGAACAGAACTAGAACAGAACTAGAACAGAACTAGAACAGAACTAGAACAGAACTAGAACAGAACTAGAACAGAACTAGAACAGAACTAGAACAGAACTAGAACAGAACTAGAACAGAACTAGAACAGAACTAGAAAGAACTAGAACAGAAACTAGAACAGAACTAGAACAGAACTAGAACAGAACTAGAACAGAACTAGAACAGAACTAGAACAGAACTAGAACAGAACTAGAACAGAACTAGAACAGAACTAGAACAGAACTAGAACAGAACTAGAACAGAACTAGAACAGAACTAGAACAGAACTAGAACAGAACTAGAACAGAACTAGAACAGAACTAGAACAGAACTAGAACAGAAACTAGAACAGAACTAGAACAGAACTAGAACAGAACTAGAACAGAACTAGAACAGACTAGAACAGAACTAGAACAGAACTAGAACAGAACTAGAACAGAACTAGAACAGAACTAGAACAGAACTAGAACAGAACTAGAACAGAACTGAACAGAACTAGACAGAACTAGAACAGAACTAGAACAGAACTAGAACAGAACTAGAACAGAACTAGAACAGAACTAGAACAGAACTAGAACAGAACTAGAACAGAACTAGAACAGAACTAGAACAGAACTAGAACAGAACTAGAACAGAACTAGAACAGAACTAGAACTGAACTAGAATAGAATTCGAACAGAACTAGAACAGAACTAGAACTGAACTAGAATAGAATTCGAACAGAACTAGAACAGAACTAGAACAGAACTAGAACTGAACTAGAATAGAATTCGAACAGAACTAGAACAGAACTAGAACTGAACTAGAATAGAATTCGAACAGAACTGGAGTAGAACTAAAATTGCTGTAACATGAAACGAAGTACCTTTTTTCTCTTGGTGTATCTCAATGTGTATCTATAAGTATTTGCATATAAGTAACTTGCTTATATATATATAAATTCATTTTAAAAGAAGTTGCCGACCATTTGGTACCCTACAAAATGTACACTTTTTAATAATAAAGCATTAAAATAGTTTTTTACCTTTACTAGAACATTCAGTATAATTATGATCTCAAAAGCCATATTCGGGTTAAACGGTTGTATGTGTGTTAAGCAAAGATTTCAATAGGCTTTGTTCTGGGATCAAAAGAAAGATATGTGCCAAATTACATCATTATCCTGAAAATCGCGAACTGTTGCGTGCACTCACTCTAGTTCAGGACACACAGACGGATGGACGGACAGACATAGATTAATCATAAAAGTGATTCTGAGGCGATTGGTATACGTTAAGGTAGGGCTAGGACCTAACTTTTTGGGTGTTACTAACATCAGCACAAACGCATAATAACCTTCGCACTACAGTGGTGTAGGATATAAAAATACCATATTTAAAACTATAGAAATAAAGCATCTTTGCTTACATTCTGCAATTACTTAAAACTTAGAATTTATTCTATCATAGTATATGAGTAAAATAATACATAGGACTAATGTTCTTCTGATCCAATGTACTACTTTGAAAAGACGACCGCTGAATTAGAAAACTCTTTTCATTACCCACACTTACGTCATCATCAAGGTGTCATTTGCCGGAAACAAAATCTGTAATCTTATTTCTTTACATGTACATTTTCGTATTTTGTGCATTACAACTTATTTACAATATTTATGTGATTACGCAAAAACATCTTGTTAATAAGTATGTTTATCTTCTAAAAAACAACAACATCATACAAATATTACTATAAAGATATCTAAAAACAGATTAAAATATAGTAAATATTTTGAAAAATATTTAAAAAAGAGGGAAATGAAATAAATGCATGTTTATTTATTTGTTTAACAGGATTTAATTTAACTTACAAAATCTACAATTTAAAAAGCTAAAACTATTAAGAACACATATTCAAGGATACTTTACTATATACAAAGTACTTGCAAAAATGCTATGAGAATATTTGCAACAGTATATTTAGTAATTTGTATATCGTCGCTGCACCGACCAAAACAGTTATGTGTTTTTTATTAGGTTTCCAGGAAAGCAAAAACAACTCATTTATTTTGTAATTTCGCAAATTCACTTTGAAATTTTTATTGATTTTTTAATACCATGAAAATTTATTTCTAGGATTTGGAAATTTTGAAAACTTTTACATGACTGTTTTGATCGGAGTAACGACGATATAAATTTTCCCCTTTCAAGTACATTAGACTGGACTTAAAGGACTCTATTTGCAACCAAATACAAATGTTACTTCTTATGTCTTAGAGGTCCCTTTCTTAAAGATTTTTTAGAATCTCAGAAAATTTTGTAGAAATTTTATGACAATTTTGAGTTTATTAAAATGGTGCCATCCTAATAATATTTCATTTTATATAAAGAAAACTGAAAATTACAAATATTAAATGAAATTCTAATACAAACATATTCTTACAATACAAATAGACTTAGTGCAGTCTCATATATAGCATGTTATATGAATCTCTAATTCCAAATATACATATATTTTGTAAAATGATATTTTAGTATTCACTTTGTATGTATGTACATATTTATATATGTATGTGTATATTAAATTAATCTTATTTTATCTTATTTTAAATATTTGTACTTTGCTGTAAGTGTTTAAATGTTTGAGTGTATTTTAATAACAATATTATCAGCTTATAAGCTTTAACTATTAAAAAATAAAACATTTGTATTATTAATTTTTTCTCAATTTATGTTTGGATTTAACGTATCAAGGGATTTTAACTTAAGACAACATTGTTCACTAACTTGTTAAAAAAATATATATAAAACTTAAACAAAAAACTAATAAATAAACTAGAACTGAACTAGAACTGAACTAGAACTGAACTAGAACTGAACTAGAACTGAACTAGAACTGAACTAGAACTGAACTAGAACTGAACTAGAACTGAACTAGAACTGAACTAGAACAGAACTGAACTAGAACTGAACTAGAACTGAACTAGAACTGAACTAGAACTGAACTAGAACCGAACTAGAACTGAACTAGAACTGAACTAGAACTGAACTAGAACTGAACAAGAACAGAACTGAACTAGAAGTGAACTAGAACTGAACTAGAACTGAACTAGAACTGAACTAGAGCTGAACTAGAACTGAACTAGAACTGAACTAGAACTGAACTAGAAGAACTAAACTGAACTAGAACTGAACTAGAACTGAACTAGAACTGAACTAGAACTGAACTAGAACTGAACTAGAACTGAACTAGAACTGAACTAGAACTGAACTAGAACTGAACTAGAACTGAACTAGAACTGAACTAGAACTGAACTAGAACTGAACTAGAAACTGAACTAGAACTGAACTAGAACTGAACTAGAACTGAACTAGAACTGAACTAGAACTGAACTAGAACTGAACTAGAACTGAACTAGAACTGAACTAGAACTGAACTAGAACTGAACTGAACTAGAACTGAACTAGAACTGAACTAGAACTGACTAGAACTGAACTAGAACTGAACTAGAACTGAACTAGAACTGAACTAGAACTAGAACTGAACTAGAAACTGAACTAGAACTGAACTAGAACTGAACTAGAACTGAACTAGAACTGAACTAGAACTGAACTAGAACTGAACTAGAACTGAACTAGAACTGAACTAGAACTGAACTAGAACTGAACTAGAACTGAACTAGAACTGAACTAAATGACTAGAACTGAAGAACTGAACTAGAACTGAACTAGAACTGAACTAGAACTGAACTAGAACTGAACTAGAACTGAACTAGAACTGAACTAGAACTGAACTAGAACTGAACTAGAACTGAACTAGAACTGAACTAGAACTGAACTAGAACTGAACTAGAACTGAACTAGAACTGAACTAGAACTGAACTAGAACTGAACTAGAACTGAACTAGAACTGAACTAGAACTGAACTAGAACTGAACTAGAACTGAACTAGAACTGAACTAGAACTGAACTAGAACTGAACTAGAACTGAACTAGAACTGAACTAGAACTGAACTAGAACTGAACTAGAACTGAACTAGAACTGAACTAGAACTGAACTAGAACTGAACTAGAACTGAACTAGAACTGAACTAGAACTGAACTAGAACTGAACTAGAACTGAACTAGAACTGAACTAGAACTGAACTAGAACTGAACTAGAACTGAACTAGAACTGAACTAGAACTGAACTAGAACTGAACTAGAACTGAACTAGAACTGAACTAGAACTGAACTAGAACTGAACTAGAACTGAACTAGAACTGAACTAGAACTGAACTAGAACTGAACTAGAACTGAACTAGAACTGAACTAGAACTGAACTAGAACTGAACTAGAACTGAACTAGAACTGAACTAGAACTGAACTAGAACTGAACTAGAACTGAACTAGAACTGAACTAGAACTGAACTGGAACTGAACTAGAACTGAGCTAGAACTGAACTAGAATATATAATTCTCTTAATACCTTTTCAAAATCTGTTTAAATTTTATGGCCATCTATAAAATTCCTCTTGTGCTAAAACTCCCTCAAAATATGCAAACATTTTTACCAATGGCAAGCTTACAAAACTATGATTTCCGTTTGGCTACATGTAAATTGCAAAAACAATGAAAATATTATGTACAAACATAATTATAATTATAATTATGATTTTTTTTAAATAAAACAATATAAAAACACAACATTTTTGTTGTTGTTTTCATTATACCAGTTAAATAAATATAAAATGGATAAAAAATGTTGTGGCAGAAAACTTAACTACTTATGTATATAGGTAACTCAACATTAACTAAAATTAAAAACAAACACCTATACCTATAAACCTAAACTATTAAATTAACATACATACATGCCTCACATACATACACACTCACATACTTCAAGCTAAAATACAAATTATAGATGTTAATAAAATGTTGCAAGTTTAGGTAGGAAAGTTATTGTATGAGTTTAACTTTACGCTACTTTTCTCTCTTTTTATGTGTATGTATAGGGGAACGTTAAATTAACATTATTGGTAGTGCCACAACTTGTAGTGGATATTATAGAGTTTTGTTTTGTGTATTTTGTTACTGTTTCTGTTGCCATATTATTGTTATGATTGTTGTTAAACAAACTTTTTAATACTGCTTTTATTACGCTCATTTCACTGCAACATTTTGTTTGTATGTTATAGATGCTTCTGATGATGATGATGATGTTGCTTGCATGCACTTTTCCGCCAGCAACAAATATATTAAATACACTTTTACATTTTTAATACAACAACATAGGTATATGTATATGTATGTATGTTTTGTATGAAACTATTTGCTTACTGTTCACTGAGTGGAAGATGATGGGCATACAAATGTGCAAAAAAAAAATTATACATAAACAGAAGTTGCTACAAACTACTACTACAGCTACAACTGTTTTATAGTAAAAAAAACCAAGAATAATATAAAGTGGTATGAAAACAAATTGGAGAAAAAAATGAGCGTTCAGCTTTCAAATTGTATGTAGTGGCAATATATGGTAATCCGTCAGTCAGTCATTTTAAAATCAAGAAAACAGACAAATGAATGGAGAAACGTAGGTGTTATGGCAATTAAAGAAGGGGCCATAAAATGGATTACGCCCAATAATTTTAGGCATCCAAAGAGAAATAAATGATTTCGTGTATAACAAACTGTTTCCTTAATAAGTGATGCTTGATGGACGGATGTCCGTGCATCCGTCCGTCTTTCCTTAAAATTCTTCAATCAAACTAATTAATAAAATTTTAATAAAATTTTTTACATATGCGTCCTATAATTTAAGGATAAATCTCTAAGTTTCAATTATTGTTTCAAGTTATTTCTAACTATTCTCTGTTCCAATCAAATTTGTCACAATTAATGACATTTTCATATCCTTTCACCAGCCCCCCGCTACTGTTTTCATCATCTCAATGAAAAAGTCAGTTTTGTGTAATTTTTTTTCCTTTTTCATCGGAATAATGAACAGCCAGTTACCAAATACATACAAATACACATAAAGATTCATACGTCTGTCTGCCCATAGCATACATTTGCACGTAGAGAAAAACTTCCATCATAAATTGTTTGGATTTGTAGATGAATGAGGTGGTTAAAATGTTGTTGCAGTTTATGGATTTGTCTATGTGTGTGTATGTGTGAGGGTAGTATTAAAATGAGGGACAGGGTTTTTCACAAAGAAGTTATAAAGGAATATTTCCAGAATCTAATCAAATCTTTAAAGGACTTTTAAACTTCTTTAAGATACTCTCATTGCAAGCTAAATAGCGAATACCTTAATTTTGCTTATAATTGAGAATATGAAAGCGAGAATTTCGAATAAATGAGTCGTAAGAATATAGCATTTTACAATGTAATTCAATATAACTTGCAATGCGTGGAAAACTATGAATTCAACTAGCGATAGCCTACGTTAGAAGCCAAAATCGTCGATTAAATATAGCTTACTTAATTCACCACCTACTTATACACCCTTTTATAACTATTGGTCTACTATTTTTTCCCTATTACCATCGTGAAAAGGGTATACATAAGTTTGTCATTTCGTTTGTAATGTCCACAACAGGCATTAAAAATTTAGTACTTTAGTACTTTTCAGAATAGACCATAGTCTAGTCTGTAGTCTATTCTAAAAAGTACTAAAGACGAGTCTATAGTCTAGTCTATAGTCTAGTCTATAGTCTAGTCTATAGTCTAGTCTATAGTCTAGTCTATAGTCTAGTCTATAGTCTAGTCTATAGTCTGAGTCTATAGTCTAGTCTATAGTCTAGTCTATAGTCTAGTCTATAGTCTAGTCTATAGTCTAGTCTATAGTCTAGTCTATAGTCTAGTCTATAGTCTAGTCTATAGTCTAGTCTATAGTCTAGTCTATAGTCTAGTCTATAGTCTAGTCTATAGTCTAGTCTATAGTCCTAGCTATAGTCAGTCTATAGTCTAGTCTATAGTCTAGTCTATAGTCTAGTCTATAGTCTAGTCTATAGTCTAGTCTATAGTCTAGTCTATAGTCTAGTCTATAGTCTAGTCTATAGTCTAGTCTATAGTCTAGTCTATAGTCTAGTCTATAGTCTAGTCTATAGTCTAGTCTATAGTCTAGTCTATAGTCTAGTCTATAGTCTAGTCTATAGTCTAGTCTATAGTCTAGTCTATAGTCTAGTCTATAGTCTAGTCTATAGTCTAGTCTATAGTCTAGTCTATAGTCTAGTCTATAGTCTAGTCTATAGTCTAGTCTATAGTCTAGTCTATAGTCTAGTCTATAGTCTAGTCTATAGTCTAGTCTATAGTCTAGTCTATAGTCTAGTCTAGTCTAGTCTATAGTCTAGTCTATAGTCTAGTCTATAGTCTAGTCTATAGTCTAGTCTATAGTCTAGTCTATAGTCTAGTCTATAGTCTAGTCTATAGTCTAGTCTATAGTCTAGTCTATAGTCTAGTCTATAGTCTAGTCTATAGTCTTCTATAGTTTAGTCTATAGTCTAGTCTATAGTCTAGTCTATAGTCTAGTCTATAGTCTAGTCTATAGTCTAGTCTATAGTCTAGTCTATAGTCTAGTCTATAGTCTAGTCTATAGTCTAGTCTATAGTCTAGTCTATAGTCTAGTCTATAGTCTAGTCTATCTAGTCTATAGTCTAGTCTATAGTCTAGTCTATAGTCTAGTCTATAGTCTAGTCTATAGTCTAGTCTATAGTCTAGTCTATAGTCTAGTCTATAGTCTAGTCTATAGTCTAGTCTAGTCTATAGTCTAGTCTATAGTCTAGTCTATAGTCTAGTCTATAGTCTAGTCTATAGTCTAGTCTAGTCTATAGTCTAGTCTATAGTCTAGTCTATAGTCTAGTCTATAGTCTAGTCTATAGTCTAGTCTATAGTCTAGTCTATAGTCTAGTCTATAGTCTAGTCTATAGTCTAGTCTATAGTCTAGTCTATAGTCTAGTCTATAGTCTAGTCTATAGTCTAGTCTATAGTCTAGTCTATAGTCTAGTCTATAGTCTAGTCTATAGTCTAGTCTATAGTCTAGTCTATAGTCTAGTCTATAGTCTAGTCTATAGTCTAGTCTATAGTCTAGTCTGTAGTCTAGTCTATAGTCTAGTCTATAGTCTAGTCTATAGTCTAGTCTATAGTCTAGTCTATAGTCTAGTCTATAGTCTAGTCTATAGTCTAGTCTATAGTCTTGTCTATAGTCTAGTCTATAGTCTAGTCTATAGTCTAGTCTATAGTCTAGTCTATAGTCTAGTCTATAGTCTAGTCTATAGTCTAGTCTATAGTCTAGTCTATAGTCTAGTCTATAGTCTAGTCTATAGTCTAGTCTATAGTCTAGTCTATAGTCTAGTCTATAGTCTAGTCTATAGTCTAGTCTATAGTCTAGTCTATAGTCTAGTCTATAGTCTAGTCTATAGTCTAGTCTGTAGTCTAGTCTATAGTCTAGTCTATAGTCTAGTCTATAGTCTAGTCTATAGTCTAGTCTATAGTCTATTCTATAGTCTAGTCTATAGTCTAGTCTATAGTCTAGTCTATAGTCTAAGTCTATAGTCTAGTCTAGTCTATAGTCTAGTCTAGTCTATAGTCTAGTCTAGTCTATAGTCTAGTCTAGTCTATAGTCTAGTTTAGTCTAGTCTAGTCTAGTCTAGTCTAGTCTAGTCTAGTCTAGTCTAGTCTAGTCTAGTCTATAGTCTAGTCTATAGTCTAGTCTATAGTCTAGTCTATAGTCTAGTCTATAGTCTAGTCTATAGTCTAGTCTATAGTCTAGTCTATAGTCTAGTCTATAGTCTAGTCTATAGTCTAGTCTATAGTCTAGTCTATAGTCTAGTCTATAGTCTAGTCTATAGTCTAGTCTATAGTCTAGTCTATAGTCTAGTCTATAGTCTAGTCTATAGTCTAGTCTATAGTCTAGTCTATAGTCTAGTCTATAGTCTAGTCTATAGTCTAGTCTATAGTCTAGTCTATAGTCTAGTCTATAGTCTAGTCTATAGTCTAGTCTATAGTCTAGTCTAGTCTAGTCTATAGTCTAGTCTATAGTCTAGTCTATAGTCTAGTCTATAGTCTAGTCTAGTCTAGTCTAGTCTATAGTCTAGTCTAGTATAGTCTAGCTAGTCTATAGTCTAGTCTATAGTCTAGTCTATAGTCTAGTCTATAGTCTAGTCTATAGTCTAGTCTATAGTCTAGTCTATAGTCTAGTCTAGTCTAGTCTAGTCTATAGTCCATGTCTAGTCTATAGTCTATAGTCTATAGTCTATAGTCTATAGTCTAGTCTAGTCTAGTCTAGTCTAGTCTAGTCTAGTCTAGTCTAGTCTAGTCTAGTCTAGTCTATAGTCTAGTCTAGTCTATAGTCTAGTCTAGTCTAGTCTAGTCTAGTCTATAGTCTAGTCTAGTCTAGTCTAGTCTATAGTCTAGTCTAGTCTATAGTCTAGTCTATAGTCTAGTCTATAGTCTAGTCTATAGTCTAGTCTATAGTCTAGTCTAGTCTAGTCTAGTCTATAGTCCATAGTCTATAGTCTATAGTCTAGTCTAGTCTAGTCTAGTCTAGTCTAGTCTAGTCTAGTCTAGTCTATAGTCTAGTCTAGTCTATAGTCAAGTCTATAGTCTAGTCTATAGTCTAATCTATAGTCTAGTCTATAGTCTAGTCCATAGTCTAGTCCATAGTCTAGTCTATAGTAACTATAGTCAATAGTGTAGTCAATAGTCTAGTCAATAGTCTAGTCCATAGTCTAGTCTATAGTCTAGTCCATAGTTTAGTCTATAGTCTAGTATATAGTCCAGTCTATAGTCTAGTCTATAGTCCAGTCTATAGACTGATTTTTGAAAAATTTTATTTAAAAAAAATTTTGAAGAAAATTGTTTATACAATTTTTTTTTTACAAAATAAAATACTTTTTTAACACACTATGGTAAAGGGAATATAAGATTCGCCACAGCCGATTATAACCCTTGTTTTCTTTTATTCATTCAAGGTGGATAGTTAATGTAAATGAGAAGTTTTATACTTTACTATACATTTGTAACAATTGTAAACATTTTTGCAAATTTGCAACAATTTTTATACATTTTTATTTTTTTCACAGTACACAGGATTTTTTTATTATTATTTGTTTGCCAAAGAATTGATGTTTGTTCTCCTACTTAAATTGTAAAATAAAAAGTTTTTTTTTTCTGAAGTTAAACTCTGTATTAGTGATGCTGTAGTTAAACATTTATTTAAATTAACTACGATTTCTTATGATTAATGTATACAGAAAGAAATAAATTGTGTATTTACATTCATTAGTTAAAAAAAATTTAATTCTTCTATTTATACCAAAAATTTTCTTCCTTTTTCTATTTACAGAGCGTAAACTTTTCGTTGGCATGTTAAATAAGAAGTATAATGAAGCTGATGTCCGACAATTGTTTGCCGGTCATGGCACCATCGAGGAGTGCACGGTTTTGAGGGATCAAAATGGTCAAAGTAAAGGTTGTGCTTTCGTTACATTCGATACTAAACAACATGCCATCGGTGCCATTAAAGTAAGTAAAAATTCGTTTTAAAGACTGACACTTTTTAAAAATATAAGTTTAAACTTTATAGTTTTATGGTTATAATTTTGTGAAATTTTCTAAAAATTACTCACGTTATTTAGTTAAACGTGATTTTATTTTTCATACATGATTATTACCAGTCATTTTCACAGCAATTTGTATGGGTGTGTGTGCAAGGCATGCAAATTTTTATATAATCTACGTAGATATATAGTAATAAAACTGTTTATGGATTTAAACCTAAAAGTTCTTTTGAAATGTAAGAGCTGATACTGAAATAGTTCAATCTATTATAAGTTCTTGGAAACAAAAAAACGTTTCAATCGAATTTCTGAATAATTCATACATATATCCAAGATTTGGCACCTCAAATGTGGATTGATATACATACATCTCCAAATCTATAGGATTTTTGTAGAAATATTAAATAATTCCAAAATTTATCTAAACCCTAAAATTACTTAAAATTTTAAGAAAACATTTTTAGTCTGGCCTCGTTTATTCTCATGCAGTTGTTTTCGTTTATGTATGTGTTAAAAATTTCTGGCTTGTATGCAAAATTTATTGCCTACTTTTTCACTACGTCTTTCTTTTAGTAGTTTTTTGTCTTATTGCTTTGCAATTTTTATTGTATTTCGTCGTTTTGCTGCAAATTGTGAGCCATTTGTTTTATAGTCACATTGCATTTAGAGTTTATGACTCACACATTTAAGTTTTCATCTAAAATGGACTAGTATGAACTATATATTCTGAAAGCATACATAACATAGTCATATTGTTTGTAACATTTGGCAATAGACCTAGACAGATCTCTAGCACAAATTTAAATAAATTCGATTCCTTATGAACTAGCGCAGAACTAAAACTGAACTACAACTTAACTACAACTTAACTAGAACTGAACTAGAAATGAACTAGAACTGAACTAGAACTGAACTAGAACTGAACTAGAACTGAACTAGAACTGAACTAAAACTGAACTAGAACTGAACTAGAACTGAACTAGAACTGAACTAGAACTGAACTAGAACTGAACTAGAACTGAACTAGAACTGAACTAGAACTGAACTAGAACTGAACTAGAACTGGACTAGAACTGAACTAGAACTGAACTAGAACTGAACTAGAACTGAACTAGAACTGAACTAGAACTGAACTAGAACTGAATTAGAACTGAACTAGAACTGAACTAGAACTGAACTAGAACTGAACTAGAACTGAACTAGAACTGAACTAGAACTGAACTAGAACTGAACTAGAACTGAACTAGAACTGAACTAGAACTGAACTAGAACTGAACTAGAACTGAACTAGAACTGAACTAGAACTGAACTAGAACTGAACTAGAACTGAACTAGAACTGAACTAGAACTGAACTAGAACTGAACTAGAACTGAACTAGAACTGAATTAGAACTGAACTAGAACTGAACTAGAACTGAACTAGAACTGAACTAGAACTGAACTAGAACTGAACTAGAACTGAACTAGAACTGAACTAGAACTGAACTAGAACTGAACTAGAACTGAACTAGAACTGAACTAGAACTGAACTAGAACTGAACTAGAACTGAACTAGAACTGAACTAGAACTGAACTAGAACTGAACTAGAACTGAACTAGAACTGAACTAGAACTGACCTAGAACTGAACTAGAACTGGACTAGAACTGAACTAGAACTGAACTAGAACTGAACTAGAACTGAACTAGAACTGAACTAGAACTGAACTAGAACTGAATTAGAACTGAACTAGAACTGAACTAGAACTGAACTAGAACTGAACTAGAACTGAACTAGAACTGAACTAGAACTGAACTAGAACTAGAACTGAACTAGAACTGAACTAGAACTGAACTAGAACTGAACTAGAACTGAACTAGAACTGAACTAGAACTGAACTAGAACTGAACTAGAACTGAACTAGAACTGAACTAGAACTGAACTAGAACTGAACTAGAACTGAACTAGAACTGAACTAGAACTGAACTAGAACTGAACTAGAACTGAACTAGAGACTGAACTAGAAACTGAACTAGAACTGAACTAGAACTGAACTAGAACTGAACTAGAACTGAACTAGAACTGAACTAAAACTGAACTAGAACTAACCTAGAACTGAACTTAAACTAGAAATGAAGCTTTCATACTAAGTAAGTAATTCATTACAAATTACGTAAAACTGTCATGTTTCTAAATGGGCTTCCAAGATTCATCTGTGCTGACTGTACAGTTAGTTCTTTTTATTATTTTTTTCAACTTTTTTTTGAGCTTATTTTTAATGCCAAAGTAAATTCGAAAGATTATTGTGTTGTCCAGAGTTTAAATATTAGTAGATGCTTTTATATTTTTATTTTTGACTTTGCAATAAATATGCATTTACCTCATATTTAAAAATATGCATATTTAAAAAATGGTTCTGTTCAAAATATTTCTAGTATTTTTGCTAAAAATATTTACCCATACAAACTATTGCATATTACAGCTTACAGACAAATATAAAATGATTTCACTTACAATATATTACGCAGCAACTCGCTAACATATTTATAATACCCACATATATTTCATATGGCTTGCCTATAATATTAAAATATTTTCCTACACAAATTATTCGCAGTCAACAATATTGAAGCCATGCGAGCAGTAATATACGAACATGAAATGTACGCAAGCAGAGCATATATGTGCCGACGAAAACACGAAACAAAACGATAGTCGCGACTATCAGGTTACAATATTTTTACTATCAAACTTAAATATTATTTACTATAGGAAATGACTTATGGTCTAAAATTTAACATTTCATGTTGAACTTGAAAAATTATAAAATGTGAAAAATGTATGCAAGATATAACCAAATTTTATTTAGAAAATAATTGAAAACGTTTATATCTATGTATGTTTTATGTATATTATGGGAAAAATGTATGCATGAAATAACCAAATTTTAATTAGAAAATTTTTGAATTGAATTATTGAATGTATGTATTTATTAAATTTATGTTTAATTTTTATGTGGAGTATTAAAATGTATGTATTTGTATTGATTGTAATATAATTAGAAAAAAATTATATAAATACTTAGAGGATCATATGAATGTAAAAATATATTCAAATATGTACATATATATGTAAAAAATTGTTTTTACAGGCTATATTTAAACATATTGTTTGTAACAGGATGACAATAAGTTTGTAAACAGGTAGTAATGCATTAGTAGTGTCTATGAAATGATCAATAATGAAGGAAATTATAGGTATTTTAGAAATTTGTAACAGGATGGCAAAAAATTAAGAGGGGACATAAAAACATAAAAAGTTGTTTTTGTAATTTTACATTGTGAAAGGTTAAAACAACAAAAATGTATGAGTGTATTACATACATATACAAGTATGTTTTTCATATGCATGTGTCACATTTCTATAAATTATTATTACATACACTCAATTATCTTACAATAATGAATGAACAGGCGCGAAGAAAAAAATATATAGGTGTTAATAAATTTGCATATGCCATTGCCAACCTTTTGAATTTGCATGAGAGAGACTAAATAATAATGATATTTCTTTCCTCTTCTCCCCACCACAAATTCAAGTAAAGCAAAAAAAAGCATCTTGCGTAAACCATCGTTAAGGAATGTGCGTAAAATGATAAAGTAGGAAAGAGAATTTCTACTACAGGTCATTTTTATGACGAATGTATTTTTGCATCACACGTACATATCTTCTTCCCTCCACCAATTCAGGGAAAAAATGACCTATCGTAATCCACCGTTATGGAATGTGCGTGAAAAGTAGGAAAGAAAAGTGCTGTTACAGGTCATTTTTATGACGAATGTGTTTTTTGTTATTGTTTCACACATACTTACATACATACATATGTATATACAAAACCAGATATAAATGGTGTTGCATATTTGAATATATTTTTACATTCATATGATCCTCTAAGTATTTATATAATTTTTTTCTAATTATATTACAATCAATACAAATACATACATTTTAATACTCCACATAAAAATTAAACATAAATTTAATAAATACATACATTCAATAATTCAATTCAAAAATTTTCTAATTAAAATTTGGTTATTTCATGCATACATTTTTCCCATAATATACATAAAACATACATAGATATAAACGTTTTCAATTATTTTCTAAATAAAATTTGGTTATATCTTGCATACATTTTTCACATTTTATAATTTTTCAAGTTCAACATGAAATGTTAAATTTTAGACCATAAGTCATTTCCTATAGTAAATAATATTTAAGTTTGATAGTAAAAATATTGTAACCTGATAGTCGCGACTATCGTTTTGTTTCGTGTTTTCGTCGGCACATATATGCTCTGCTTGCGTACATTTCATGTTCCTATATTACTGCTCGCATGGCTTCAATATTGTTGACTGCGAATAATTTGTGTAGGAAAATATTTTAATATTATAGGCAAGCCATATGAAATATATGTGGGTATTATAAATATGTTAGCGAGTTGCTGCGTAATATATTGTATGTGAAAACATTTTATATTTGTCTGTAAGCTGTAATATGCAATAGTTTGTATGGGTAAATATTTTTAGCAAAAATACTAGAAATATTTCGAATGGGAGCAATTAAATATATTATATTCATAAAATATATTTATATTTTAATATTACATACGTATGCATAGGAGAAAATATGCATTTTGGTTACTAATATATTAGTAATTTTAATCACTGGTGTTGTCACATTTATTAGACACGTTATCGTCAACGATTTTAAAGAGGTCTTTAAGGAAAATTGAGAATTTAAATTATGCAAATTGAGATTTTGTTATAATGGAGAATTCAACAGGAAAACTAATTGGTTAAGTTTATGCAATTTAAACGTTATGGGTTTTTCAATATGGACAATGTTGTGTCTCTGGTAGGCAAATTATGTAGTAGAAACATTTTGACTCTTTTTAATATAAAAAGATCAAGTTAAAATCTTTGTACTATAGTACAGATTTGTTTCCTTAGGGATTTTAACCCTTTTATATTTAAACACTTTATTTGTATTTATAAATACATTAATATAATGAAAATTACTGCTTCTGAAATATGCATTAAAGACCTTTTTCCTTATATGTTTCCTAAACTTATCTCATAAAACAATAACAAGGACACTGAAACACATATTGAAACAGCAAATGAAAACTTAAACAAGAAATTCTCCGAAAATGCTAAAAAACGGACATACAAACAAACAAGTAGTAGCTGCAATCCCTTGGCGGGTAGTGTTTTGGTATTTGTGGTTGCAGCGGAAATAGTCAACCACAAAATGGTTGTGTAAGATTGCACAGGAAACAAGTAAAATTACAAATTTCCGGTAAACAAAACTGTTATAACAGCAACAACAACAGCAGTTGTCGCAAAAAAAGAAGAACAAAATGTGCAAAAGAAAATATCAAAACAAATGATAAAAACGTATACATAAAGACAAACACTTACAAATGTGAGTGTTTGAGGCAAACGATACATACAACAACTAATTTGTTGTAGTCTTTGTGGTAGTCTAGCCAAAAATTATGTATACATTTATTTAATTTTAACAGCAACACATTTATTACTAAATTAAATTTAATATAAATTCATTTTTACTTTCCTTTCACTAGGCCCTACACCACAGTCAAACTATGGAGGGTTGTTCGGCACCACTCGTTGTTAAATTTGCCGATACACAAAAGGAAAAGGATCAAAAGAAATTGCAACAACTGCAGGTGGGCATATGTGGCATAACAACGCTGACAACACCACCAGCCCAGACAACAGTCATTGGCGCTTTAGCAGCACCTCCCTCAGCGGCCAACGCCTTAAGTCCTACCAATGCCCTAGTGCCAACACCTGTAGCCGCCACAACACGTACAAATCCCACCATGGCTGCTCTGCATGCCGCCATCGCTGCCCCACCACCAACTCTACCGACCGCAACGGGTGCTACAGCTGGCATTATACCCACATCGGCTGCCAGTCTATCGGCTGTAACACCAACAATGTTGGTAACCGCTGCCAGTACGACACATCAGCAAACTTCACCGTATTTAACCACAGCCGATGGCATGTTATCCAATTCGGCAGCAGCGGCCGCCGCAGCCCAAATGCAAATATTCCAACAACTGCAAGCTTTTGGCTTACAACCGGCACATTATCTACAAGGTGAGTGTTGCAATAATTTATACACAACGTAGTCAGTATGTTGAGGAGTTTGTTCAAACAAACATTATTTAATTTTATTTTTTTTATTATTAAAAAAAAATATTTATTTATTTTATTTATATGGATTAGGCCATATAAAAATTCCTTTTTCTCATTGATTTCGTTTATTTGAATACTTTTTTTTCTACAAAATTGTGTTTTTCCTTTTCCCCAACTCCTATTTTGTTATCCTGTTTTCATTACAAACCAACTGCCAAAATAAAAATCATTATAATTTTCATTATTCTTAGTGTAATTAGAGCGTGTTTTTAGTTGTTTGTTTTGTTATATATTTTTTTTGTTTCCAAAATTTTTATTAGTGCTGTAATTTTAATGGGTACTCGTTTACTTCATTTTTGGTTATTTTCAAAATATCCTTTATGTCCTTTATAAAGATAAACTTTTATCCAATTTATTTGTAATGAAATTTCCGATTTTTAGTGGAAAATCGGTCGTTTTAGTAAAAATTGTTTTTTTTTTTAGTAAAAATAGCTTTTTTATAAAAATAGTTTTTTAGTTAAAAATCGGTTTTTAGTGTAATATCGAAAGCTTTAGATTTTTTTCAATATTCTCTCTGAAAAAAATGTTTTCTTATTGAAATACATATTTTACTTTGAATAAAGCTTTCAGTTTTAAGAAACCTATAACACAAGTTCTACCCTCTGAGCTTTTGTTTTTCACTAAAACTATAAACTTTTTCTGATTAAAAGTTAGTACTTCTTTCTAAGAAAAAGCATAAGATTAAGCCATTGTATTCAAAAAAAGCTTTAAAGAATTATCTTACAGAACAATATATTTCTGTAAAAGCTTTCGCTTTCCATTAAATCCACAAGCCTTTACTGATCAAAGCTTAAAGCTATTTGGCAAAATTAATCATTATTATTGGAAATAGCTTTCACGCTTCTACCATATTTCTTTTATTTTTTTTTTTTTTTTTTTTTTTTTTTTTGAAAAAGCTTTCGTTTTCAACTAAATTCACAAGAATTTTATCTTTAAAACTGGGAGCTCTTTCTCTTGAAAACGCTTTACATTTGGACATTTTTGTTAAGGAAAAGCTTCCACAAGCTTTTACCGATTAAAACTGGAACTCTTTTCATTCGGAATTGCTCTTTTATTTCAAAATCCTCTCACAAAACATATATCCTTCTGCAAAAGCTTTCATTTTCGATTGTATCAAAGGTTTTTTCTTCTTTTAGGTTTATCATTCAAGCAAGCTTTTACGAAATCTCTTTTCGTAAAGCTTTTTTATTTCAATAATTCTCGCACAGAACACATTTCCTTCTGGAAAAGCTTTAATTTTCAACTGAATCTAAGGTTTTCTATTGCTTATAATATTGACAAAAATTAAGCTTTATTATTGAAAGAATGCCTTCACGAAATCTCTCAAAGAATTTTTTTTATGAAAAACTTTATCTCATTAAAATTTTAGACTTTTTTCTTGGAAAAAGCTGTACATTTTGACAAATCAGTGATTATTATTTAAAAAAGCTTTGACGAAGTCTTTCAAAGAACTTATTCTGGAAAAGCTTTCGTTTTTTTATTTTTTTTTTTTGCTAAATTCTAAAAGTTTTTGTCATGTTAACCTATAACGCTTTCTTTTTGGAAAATCATTAGATTTTGGTAAAATTTGTGGAAAAGCTTTCGTTTTCCACTAAATCCTAAAAGTTTTCATTTGGAATTGCTCTTTTATTTCAAAAATCTCTTACAAAACATATATCCTTCTGGAAAAGCTTTCATTTTCGATTGAATCAAACGTTTATTCTTCTTTAAGATCTTTATTTTTGAAAAAATGCTTTTAAAACTTGCAACTTTTTCTTTTGGAAAAGAGCGATATATTTTGACAAAATTTAGGTTTATAATTCAAGAAAGCTTTTACAAAATCTCTTTTCATAAAGCTTTTTTATTCCAATAAATCTCGCACAGAACATATTTCCTTCTGGAAAAGCTTTAATTTTCAACTGAATCTAACGTTTTCTATTGCTTATAATTTTAACAAAAATTAAGCTTTATTATTGAAAGAATGCCTTCACGAAATCTCTCATAGAATTTATTTTTTTCGTTGAAAACTTTATCTCATTAAAATTTGAAACTTTTTTCTTGGAAAAAGACAAAATCAGTGATTATTATTCAAAAAAGCTTTAACGAAGTCTTTCAAGGAACTTTTTCTTTCTGAAAAAGCTTTCGTTTTTTTGCTAAATCCTAAAAGTTTTTGTCATGTTAACCTATAACGCTTTCTTTTTGAAAAATCATTAGATTTTGGTAAAATTTGTGGAAAAGCTTTCGTTTTCCACTAAACCCTAATAGTTTTCATTATGTCAACCTATAAAGCTTTCTTCAAAACGAGTACTTTCTTCTTAAAATTACAGCACTAATTCATTTCTTTTCACACCTCTCCCCTTCACTTTTATTTTTGTTTAAAATAAACCTGTGAAATTTATGCATAATAATTGAAATATGCCAAAATAAGAAAGCAAAACCCAAAAACCAAATCTTTATATGTATTCTGTTATAATTTTTTATATAGTTTTTTTTTTGTGTTTTATCAAAATTAGTTAAGCATTTGTTTAATCATACACGTGGGATGTTTTACTGTCAAATACAAAAATAGTTTGGCAGCAAAAAAGTCGAAGAAATGCAAATGTTTCCAATAAAGATGATTTAAATTATTATTATGTAATAACAAAAAACTAAATTTAAAAAAATAATATAAAAAGTTTATATGCGCCCCCGGGTGGGCTCGAACCACCAACCTTTCGGTTAACAGCCGAACGCGCTAGCCAATTGCGCCACGGAGGCTTATACCCACTGTGCGTTTATAGAGATATTTGAAATTGAATCAGTATATTTCTACATTAAGGGTGGTTTAGTTAAAGAACTATTCTTATGCTTCAGTTTAACTTTAGTTTGCGAACTTGAAGAAAATTTATAAAAATTACTGATATACACATACATATCTACTTACATACACAAGCTAAAAATAAACTAAATATTTATGTATTTGAATAAATTAATATTTAACTATCACATTAAAATATGAATTTTAAAGAAATTATTTATTTTAACTAATAATTTACAAAACTTTAAATAATGTAAATTATTTTTAAGTCGAACTTTCTAGAAAGTGCAACTAAAAGTTAATACATAATAAATTTTGGAAAAAAATAAAATAATAAAAAATTCAATGCGCCCCCGGGTGGGCTCGAACCACCAACCTTTCGGTTAACAGCCGAACGCGCTAGCCAATTGCGCCACGGAGGCTATATGCCCACTGTGCGACCTATTAGCTATTTACACATAAATCTGAGGATTGAAAATCCTCCAGGTCCTTAATCCTCAAGGACCAATGTAACAGAAATAACATTTCTTAAGAAAATAATGTATTCTAAACAAATAAAAGAAGATGATACCATCAATTTTTAATCAAATTCAAAGGATTCTCTTATATTCTAATTTCAATTTTAAATTTAATATGAAATACTGCAAAAAAAAAGCTTTTGCGCCCCCGGGTGGGCTCGAACCACCAACCTTTCGGTTAACAGCCGAACGCGCTAGCCAATTGCGCCACGGAGGCATATGAGGGGTCTGAAGCAAAAATTTCAAAGGTCAACTTTACATACATAAGTCCAAAAGTAAAAGAAATGAAACTCTGACCTCAAAACTTTACTACATAATAACTAATCGAATTCAGTTTTTAATAGGTCAAAAATTTGCAGATCACTTCATCATTTATCCTTTATTCAGTTAGCGAACATTACATAACCAAATACATATGTTCTAATTCCTAAACAGTATTAAAAAAGAAAGCTCACAAATTACCATTCTCTCAAATAGATTTAGATAGCGGATTTAAATCCCTTAATCAGCAAAATAATTCAAACTTGTCTTTATTATAGGACCTGACCGAATTTCCTTAGAAACTTTTTTCGAAATATTTGAAGCCCAATATGTATATAGAAATTGACTTTTAAAGTTATTCTTCTTAAGAACTCGAGATGATCTCGATCTATCTATAAACACAGGGGACGGGACCAAGACCTACCAAGGAATATACATAATTTTTTACTGCGCTAAAGAAAGCTTACTTTTAAAAGCAATCGCCCCCGGGTGGGCTCGAACCACCAACCTTTCGGTTAACAGCCGAACGCGCTAGCCAATTGCGCCACGGAGGCATGTGCAGCACTGCTCAGTTAAATGGATTATAAATACCAGAAAAGAAAGGGTTAAATGGAATAATTAATGCCTTCATCATCTAAAGGATTACGTTTTACCATCTAACAATAAAAAACCATGTCTAAGTTAATAATGATTACAGATGATTTGATAATTACTTTATTAATGTTATAATATTTTCTTTAGTTTTGAATTTAAATCTGTACAGATGTAATAATACAAAATAGTTGCGCCCCCGGGTGGGCTCGAACCACCAACCTTTCGGTTAACAGCCGAACGCGCTAGCCAATTGCGCCACGGAGGCTACATGACCACTGTCCAGTTAAACAATTTCAAAAAAAAAAAAAAATGTTATTTATAGTAAAAATATTTAAAGATGAATTTTTCATCAACTTTCTTTTATAATGTTATGACTTTTGAAGCCAAAATCTAAGTGACCACAATTTATGTGGTAACACCCACCACCAAGTGTAAGCGGTTAAAGAGCTTTTCTAAGCATCGTAAACTGACCAAATTCCAAACATTACATAATAACTTTATGTTTCTGTTTTTAAAGGGCAATTTTTAGAAAATATTTGAAACGCCCCCGGGTGGGCTCGAACCACCAACCTTTCGGTTAACAGCCGAACGCGCTAGCCAATTGCGCCACGGAGGCAATGTGCCCACTGTGCGAAAATATTTTTCCAAAAAATGGTTTCCAAAAATAATTTCTTAGAATACATCGTTGTTCTCTAGAAAAATTAAAAATTGGATTTTATTACTGATTAGAATTGCAAAAATTTAAGACCTAACACAGAGTCATAAAAAATATCATAGCGATTACAAATCAAAATAATCATACGCCCCCGGGTGGGCTCGAACCACCAACCTTTCGGTTAACAGCCGAACGCGCTAGCCAATTGCGCCACGGAGGCTTTGGCTCCAGCGAATATCTAGTGATATTTATATAACAATTGATTTAGAAAAAAAGATAATGAGAATTATATAGTATATTTTTGTTCTACACATATTAATTTCATAAGAAAAATGTCACAAAAGGTTGGAAAATATCTAAAAAAAATTGTTTCCATAAATTGAGCTAAAAATCAAAGTAAATTTTAAAATAAGCAATTAAAAAGAATTACGCGCCCCCGGGTGGGCTCGAACCACCAACCTTTCGGTTAACAGCCGAACGCGCTAGCCAATTGCGCCACGGAGGCATATAGTCACTATACCTTAGAGTCACATAAAAACTTAATACTTTATTATTGACAGTTGGAAAATATCCTTAAGGAGTTTACTGAAATCCTTAACCAGACGATATCTGGAACTTTGTCTTAGTTTCTAGAAGACACTGCTTATAAAATACTTCGGTTATAAATTGTAGTAGCTTCAAATAACCAGTAGCTTATATATATACCAACTTTTTGCATTGGAACTTAAAGCTTCATCAAAAGCTATCTTCTTCTTAAGGATACTTCTTCCTTCACACGACTGATTTAATGCATGCATGACTCTGCATTAAATCTGCATTGTTTACCTCTTCTTCAATTACTTATAAAAAGTTGTGCGCCCCCGGGTGGGCTCGAACCACCAACCTTTCGGTTAACAGCCGAACGCGCTAGCCAATTGCGCCACGGAGGCTACGCGTCACTATCGTAAACTTATGAGGATTAATTACTTTCTTAGTATATTATATGAAAAAATGATACGAGAATTACAAATATTTCTCATATATCTCATTGGTAGTAAGATTAATTTATAAAAATAGTCAACGGATTCTCATCTGTAATTCTTTTATATTTTAAACTTTTAAAATGTAAAATAATGAAAAATAAAAATATTTTCGAAAGTTTTGAAAAACTTTCAAAGTTTTGCATATACATAATAAAATAAAAAATTATGAATATGTAAAATAAACACTAAAAAGATGTTGCGCCCCCGGGTGGGCTCGAACCACCAACCTTTCGGTTAACAGCCGAACGCGCTAGCCAATTGCGCCACGGAGGCCATGTGACCACTGTGCAGTACAGATAAAATTAGAATGCAAAACTTCTATTTAAATATGAATAGTAAATTTGTTTAATTTTTGTTAAAAAGGACCTCTCTGGCATACTATAATTGGAATAATTTATTTATTCTCTTTTATATTTTGCTTTTGAGTCTCAAACTAACTAAAAAATTTACGCCCCCGGGTGGGCTCGAACCACCAACCTTTCGGTTAACAGCCGAACGCGCTAGCCAATTGCGCCACGGAGGCTATGTGCCCACTGTGCGATAATACGGACATTAGAATACAAATCAATTAGTTTTCAAATTAAACAGAAAATATGATAAAAATCAGCAAAATATCCTTTAATTTCTTCTCAAAATTTCATGGAATTGGGATAACATTACTTCTTTAGAGCTAAATATTTCATATCAATTAACTAAACTAAAAAAAATCTTGACGCCCCCGGGTGGGCTCGAACCACCAACCTTTCGGTTAACAGCCGAACGCGCTAGCCAATTGCGCCACGGAGGCCATGGAACAGTTGCAATATTAGTTGAAACTAATCATTCTCTCAGAGTAATTTAAATGGAAATTTTGTTCGGGAATTACAAAAAACAATTACTTAAAATGTTAACTAACTTTTAAATAATTTATTGAGTATAACATAAAAATTGTAACTGGCCCAGCAAAAACTGCGAAATTGAATATTTTATTTGTTTGCCTCCAATTTTAAGATAATAACTTAAAAAGCTATGTATGTTCATATTAGCATTCTAATATGCATAAATTTGTTTATATTATCACTGGAATATAAAAAAAGGTACTGCGCCCCCGGGTGGGCTCGAACCACCAACCTTTCGGTTAACAGCCGAACGCGCTAGCCAATTGCGCCACGGAGGCATGTATTTTCGGCTGACAAATTAAAGTTTTATTTAAAATATAAAAAAAAATATAATAAGTTCTAAAGTATGTTCTGAATTTCTAACAAAATATTTGATCCTGTTCTCATAGGTCTGTTAGATCTTGCATGTCCTTTACAATCAAAGATAAGAAATTGAGTTTATACCTTCTTTTATGATATTTTCTAAATAAGTTAATAATTTATCTAGTTATAATTACAGCAATCCAAATCCAAAAAAGTTTTGCGCCCCCGGGTGGGCTCGAACCACCAACCTTTCGGTTAACAGCCGAACGCGCTAGCCAATTGCGCCACGGAGGCTACATGACCACTGTGCAGTTAAACAAATTCTAAAAAGTGTTATTTATAGTAAAAATATATTAAAGATGAATTTTTTTCACGAACTTTCTGTCATAATTTTATGACCTTTAAACTCTAAATCTAAATGACCGCAATTAATGTCGAAGCACCCATCAAGTAACCGGCTCCTAATCTTTTCTAAGATAATATCTCTTCTAATTTAGTAAACTGACCAAATTCGAACCATTACATCATAACTTTCTTTTTCTGAAATTAAAGAGCTATATTTAGAAAATATTTGAAACGCCCCCGGGTGGGCTCGAACCACCAACCTTTCGGTTAACAGCCGAACGCGCTAGCCAATTGCGCCACGGAGGCACTTGTGACATTGCACAGAATTAAAGATTATTGAGTATTATGAACCGTGTTTAAATAAAATTTTAATATATTCAAACTATTTAATAATTATTTAAATAAAATGTTTTAATTAATTTAAAAAATAATACAATAAAAAATTATGCGCCCCCGGGTGGGCTCGAACCACCAACCTTTCGGTTAACAGCCGAACGCGCTAGCCAATTGCGCCACGGAGGCTGATGGCGTCGTTGCGTCTAAATGCTGATACGTAACGTAGCATTAACGTAATATGAACGAACAACGAACAGCAATATAACATAAAGAACTTTTCTGCTAAAACACACTAATAAATGGGTACTACTTTCAACTGAACTGATTTCTTTAGTCATCGTTATTCTAACTGGTGAATGCGCAAAAAATCCAATACATTTTACAATAACAAAATCTTATACATACAATATACGCAATCATATACATACATATACTACATGTATGTATATTTATTACAATCGGTTTATGGAAACGAAAACAAAGTTTATTTTTAGACTTTATCAACAGTATTTTGAGAATACATGATTGAAGCGGAGAGTAAAATAAACTTTACTCTTCATTCTAACTATAGAAAACAACCTAATATACATACAAATGTATTGAAAAGGTTGTTAACAATAGTGTTTATTTGGTGTTTTATAAAAAAATTTATTATTTTTTGTTAATATCTAGAGATAATTGCTGATTAAATTAAAACGCATCTGCACACAGTTCATAGATAGGTAGAACTAAACTAGAACTAGGACTGAACAAGAACTGAACTAGAACTGAACTAGAACTGAACTAGAACTGAACTAGAACTGAACTAGAACTAAACTAGAACTGAACTAGAACTGAACTAGAACTGAACTAGAACTGAACTAGTACTGAACTAGAACTGAACTAGAACTGAACTAGAACTAAACTAGAACTGAACTAGAACTGAACTAGAACTGAACTAGAACTGAACTAAAACTGAACTAGAACTAGAACTAAACTAGAACTGAACTAGAACTGAACTAGAACTGAACTAGAACTGAACTGAACTAGAACTGAACTAGAACTGACCTAGAACTGAACTAGAACTGAACTAGAACTGAACTACAACTGAACTAGAATTGAACTAGAACTGAACTAGAACTGAACTAGAACTGAACTAGAACTGAACTAGAACTGAACTAGAACTGAACTATAACGAACTGAACTAGAACTGAACTAGAACTGAACTAGAACTGAACTAGAACTGAACTAGAACTGAACTAGAACTGAACTAGAACTGAACTAGAACTGAACTAGACCTGAACTAGAACTGAACTAGAACTGAACTAGAACTGAACTAGAACTGAACTAGAACTGAAACTAGAACTGACTAGAACTGAACTAGAACTGGAACTAGAACTGAACTAGAACTGAACTAGAACTGAACTAGAACTGAACTAGAACTGAACTAGAACTGAACTAGAACTGAACTAGAACTGAACTAGAACTGAACTAGAACTGAACTAGAACTGAACTAGAACTGAACTAGAACTGAACTAGAACCTGAACTAGAACTGAACTAGAACTGAACTAGAACTGAACCTAGAACTGAACTAGAACTGAACTAGAACTGAACTAGAACTGAACTAGAACTAGAACTGACTAGAACTGAACTACAGAACTGAACTAGAACTGAACTAGAACTGACCTAGAACTTGAACTAGAACTGAACTAGAAATGAACTAGAACTGAACTAGAACTGAACTAGAAATGAACTACAACTGAACTAGAATTGAAACTAGAACTGAACTAGAACTGAACTAGAACTTGAACTAGAACTGAACTAGAACTGAACTATAACTGAATAGACTGAACTAGAACTGAACTAGAACTGAAATAGAACTGAACTAGAACTGAACTAGAAACTGAACTAGAACTGAACTAGAACTGAACTAGAACTGAACTAGAACCTGAACTAGAACTGAACTAGAACTGAACTAGAACTGAACTAGAACTGAACTAGAACTGAACTAGAACTGAACTAGAACTGAACTAGAACTGAACTAGAACTGAACTAGAACTGAACTAGAACTGAACTAGAAATGAACTAGAACTGAACTAGAACTGAACTAGAACTGAACTAGAACTGAACTAGAACTGAACTAGAACTGAACTAGAACTGAACTAGACTGAACTAGAACTGAACTAGAACTAGACTAGAACGAACTAGAATAACTAGAACTGAGCTAGAACTAACCTACAACGAACGATGAACTAGAACTGAAACTAGCCACTGAACTAGAACTGAACTAGAACTGAACTAGAACTGAACTAGAACTGAACTAGAACTGAACTAAAACTGAACTAGAACTGAACTAGAACTGAACTAGAACTGAACTAGAACTGAACTAGAACTGAACTAGAACTGAACTAGAACTGAACTAGAACTGAACTAGAACTGAACTAGAACTGAAACTAGAACTGAACTAGAACTGAACTAGAACTGAACTAGAAATGAAACTAGAACTGAACTAGAACTGAACTAGAACTGAACTAGAACTGAACTAGAACTGAACTAGAACTGAACTAGAACTGAACTAGAACTGAACTAGAACTGAACTAGAACTGAACTAGAACTGAACTAGAACTGAACTAGAACTGAACTAGAACTGAACTAGAACTGAACTAGAACTGAACTAGAACTGAACTAGAACTGAACTAGAACTGAACTAGAACTGACCTGGAACTGAAGCAGTACGGTTTTTTTTAGATCCCTTAACGGAAATTAATTGCCACAAAATAAAACATAATCTAAACTTCTATACGATAAAATAAAAATATTACCACAATTTCTTCAAGTACATAAACTATTTTCATTCAAGAGTTAGTTTTTTTTTCTTTATTTCTCAACAAAAATTCTTGTTTGAGAAAAATAAAGAAAACTATTTTAGCAGTAAGACGGAAAATGGAGGAAAAAAATTAAAGTAGCAAGTTAAATTTTCTGCGGGCCCTTAACATTTTAGATGAACTTTGAGAAAAAAACACACAAAGTTGCTCTAAACAACAAAGAAGGAGATACTAAGCATTTTAAATTACCTGTTGGGCTTGGTATTTAAACGCATGTAAGAATATATTACAAAAAGAAACTGATCGTAAAATACCTCTACACGGAGAAAAGATCAAATCTCTAAATTACTGAAATACTCTAAATTTTATATTTAATTTGTGGCTCTATTATTGATTTTAATTCGCAATGTTAAAGCTCATAACTTGTCGGCTGGAAGTTAACAGCTTAACAATCTCTTTCCGTGTAAATATGCCTCAAAGGACATTGTACTTACAAAAACGCCTTTGAAGTACTAAACTATAAAGGGAATTTTTGACGATGCAAAAAAGTACAAAAATGCAAACGAAATGTTAAAATAAAAACTTGAATAGAAAATCAACAAAAAGAATCCAACTTTTCTTTGTTTTCTTACTTCTTTTCTACTTAAAATACTTTCAACAAGGTAAACAAAGGCGCCAGTGGAGGTGGTGGTTCTTCTACGTGCATCAGTATAAACAAAATCTTTGCTGCTTTAGTTCATTTATTCTTGTAAGAGTTGGTATGCGTGTTTAATCACTTGAAAAATGTTTTTGAGAAAAGAAAATTGTAAATGAATTTGAAATTTAAAAGTAATTTACTGTTAGAAATATTTTATAGAAATAATTATCTTAAATAGCTGCTTTTAACTTGCATTATTTAACAAAAGATCATAAAACCAAAGTATATTTCAGGGAACCAACTTAAATGGTAAACAGATCTCAGCATGCAAACAAGATCAGTTAAAGTTTGTTATTATATATTGCCTACTTTAGGGCACTAATTTAAATCATCTAAAGTGATCCGAAACATTTGCATTTCATTAAAAAATTAAAACTATTTTGGGCTTAATAAAACTGATAATTAACAAATTTTTTTTATAGTTTTAAACATCAACTCTTCGTGTTAGTTTGTTTTAGTTTTAATTTTTGTTAGCATGTGTCAAACAATTTTACGTTTCTCTCTCGTACCCTGTAAACAAATAAACTAAATGTCAGTTTTACCAAGTAAATGTGTGCGTGTTGTGTATTCTCTCTATCTCATGTTCTATGTAATATTCTATCTTATATACACAAATTGCAATTATAATTAAATTCTACATAAATTACATTTTATATAAATTTTGCTAATTAACTAAAATGCCTTTTTAATGGAAAATACTCTATATTTGGCTAAAAAAAATTTTAAAAACTGCAACATCATATATAAAGAAATTTAAAACTTTTAATGTATTTTAGTTAAAAAATCAAACTAAATTGTTTTACTTTGTCTAACAGCATTTTTTTCTATTTTTGCATAAAACAAACAGTAAACGTTGAATAATTATTTTTTTCTTTTGATTTAAATATTTATTTTTTTTTGTGTTTAATTTTGATTTATTGCCTTGATTTTTTCTTTGATTTTGTATTATTATGTTGTTTTGTATGTATACGTTTATTTAAAAAATATTTCCTTTTCCTTTTAATAAAATTACCAGTAAAATTGTATTTGTATTAAACATTTTTAGAAAATCTAAATGGAACTATAACAGAAATAGAACAGATCTAGATCAAAACTAGAACTGAACTAGAACAGATCTAGAACAAAAGCAGAACTGAACTAGAACAGAACTCGAACGGAAAAAGAACAGAACTAGAACAAAACTAGAACACTAGAACAGAACTAGAACAGAACTAGAACAAAACTAGAACAAAACTAGAACAGAACTAAAACAGAACTAGAACAGAACTAGAACAGAAATAGAACAGAACTAGAACAGAACTAGAACAGAACTAGAACATAACTAGAACAGAACTAGAACAGAACTAGAACTAGAACAGAACTAGAACTAGAACTAGAAACAGAACTAGAACAGAACTAGAACAGAACTAGAAAGAACTAGAACAGAACTAGAACAGAACTAGAACAGAACTAGAACAGAACTAGAACAGAACTAGAAGAGAACTAGAACAGAACTAGAACAGAACTAGAACAGAACTAGAACAGAACTAGAACAGAACTAGAACAGAACTAGAACAGAACTAGAACAGAACTAGAACAGAACTAGAACAGAACTAGAACAGAACTAGAACAGAACTAGAACAGAACTAGAACAGAACTAGAACAGAACTAGAACACTAACAGAACTAGAACAGAACTAGAACAGAACTAGAACAGAACTAGAACAGAACTAGAACAGAACTAGAACAGAACTAGAACAGAACTAGAACAGAACTAGAACAGAACTAGAACAGAACTAGAACAGAACTAGAACAGAACTAGAGCAGAACTAGAACAGAACTAGAACAGAACTAGAACAGAACTAGAACAGAACTAGAACAGAACTAGAACAGAACTAGAACAGAACTAGAACAGAACTAGAACAGAACTAGAACAGAACTAGAACAGAACTAGAACAGAACTAGAACAGAACTAGAACAGAACTAGAACAGAACTAGAACAGAACTAGAACGGAACTAGAACAGAACTAGAACAGAACTAGATCAGAACTAGATCAGAACTAGAACAGAACTAGAACAGAACTAGAACAGAACTAGACAGAACTAGACAGAACTAGAACAGAACTAGAACAGAACTAGAACAGAACTAGAACAGAACTAGAACAGAACTAGAACAGAACTAGAACAGAACTAGAACAGAACTAGAACAGAACTAGAACAGAACTAGAACAGAACAAGAACAGAACTAGAACAGAACTAGAACAGAACTAACAGAACTAGAACAGAACTAGAACAGAACTAGAACAGAACTAGAACACAACTAGAACACAAGTAGAACACAAGTAGAACACAACTAGAACACAGAACTAGAACACAACTAGAACAGAACTAGAACAGAACTAGAACAGAACTAGAACAGAACTAGAACAGAACTAGAACAGAACTAGAACAGAACTAGAACAGAACTAGAACAGAACTAGAACAGAACTAGAACAGAACTAGAACAGACAAACTAGAACAGAACTAGAACAGAACAGAACTAGAACAGAACTAGAACAGAACTAGAACAGAACTAGAACAGAACTAGAACAGAACTAGAACAGAACTAGAACAGAACTAGAACAGAACTAGAACAGAACTAGAACAGAACTAGAACAGAACTAGAACAGAACTAGAACAGAACTAGAACAGAACTAGAACAGAACTAGAACAGAACTAGAACAGAACTAGAACAGAACTAGAACAGAACTAGAACAGAACTAGAACAGAACTAGAACAGAACTAGAACAGAACTAGAACAGAACTAGAACAGAACTAGAACAGAACTAGAACAGAACTAGAACAGAACTAGAACAGAACTAGAACAGAACTAGAACAGAACTAGAACAGAACTAGAACAGAACTAGAACAGAACTAGAACAGAACTAGAACACAAGTAGAACACAGAGAACACAGTAGAACACAAGTAGAACACAACTAGAACACAACTAGAACACAACTAGAACACAACTAGAACACAACTAGAACAGAACTAGAACAGAACTAGAACAGAACTAGAACAGAACTAGAACAGAACTAGAACAGAACTAGAACAGAACTAGAACAGAACTAGAACAGAACTAGAACAGAACTAGAACAGAACTAGAACAGAACTAGAACAGAACTAGAACAAGAACTTAGAACCAGCACTTAGAACAGAACTAGAACAGGAACTAGAACAGAACTTAGAACAGAACTAGAACAGAACTAGCACCAGAACTCGAACAGAACTAGAACAGAACTAGACCAGAAATATTGAACAGAACTAATACAGCAACTGGAATTTTAGCATATTTTCTACAACAAATTCTTGAATTAAATTTGTATCTAAAAACTTTAATCTCTTTAAAACTTACTTATGAAATTAACACTTATTTGCAAATACTTTAAAGATAAAGGAATTTTTTTAAATTATTATTGTTTATTTTTTTATTATTATTTTGATTTTTTATTTAATTTATTTGTAATGTAAATAATCCAATTGGGTGGTGTGTTTTCTTTCTATGTTTTTTATATTCGTTCAAAATACATTTTGTTGGTATGTCTATGATTGACTTGATTGTGTGGTCATGTATAAAAAAAAACTATATATAAACCTTAAACCATCAAAAAAACACAATTCAAAAATTCCTTACAAAAAAAATACATACAAAAACTATAAAATAAAAAAAATGGATAAAAAAATCAGGACTAAATTTCCCACCGGATCATAGTACCACAGCTGCTTCATTATCGGCCTCGGCAGTCGCCGCTGCCACCAACAACCCTACTCCTGGCAACGGACTATTGGCCACCCCCATTTCCATGCAAAATCTGGTTACCTTAGCCTCTTTGAATCCCGGCACAGTACAATCCGCACATGTTACTCAAGGTGCTACTAGCCAGCATCATGGTGTACCCACTTCTCAGGCTCTTACATTTAATGCAGCCCAGGTGCATCAGCATCATCAGCAACAACAGCAAGCCCATCATCATCATCAACAGCAACAACAGCATCAAGCTCATATGGCTCAACTAACCGCTGCTCACCAAATGTCTATGGCCGCCGCTACACCCCCCTCATTAGCTGCACATTTTGCTGCTGCTGCTGCTGGTCCCACTGGTCATCATCACGCTTTATGTAAGTACAATTTTTTATACTTTTTTTCAATTTTAGTTTTTAATTAAATGACTTTGCTAAACATTTAATAGTTTTATTTGTTTGTAATGTATTTGTGTTTTAAGTGTGTAATTAGTTAATGCACCCCCTTTAGTATTGCATGCTTTTAAAGCTAATTAATAGTATTTTTATCTCCTCTTTTTTTACTTTTTCTTTTCCTTTTCCCTAAATGTCCTATTTTATTACCATAATATGCAACTTAATTTAATAACAACTTATAGCAAAGCAGATATTTGAAAATTCTGTAAATTTTAAATATGTTAACAGGTTACAGCATTCGAAGCAGTTATGGATATTTTTGAAATATGTTTGTATGTATGTGTATCTATGATGTAAATGTAAGCCTATAGCTATTATTCTCACTGAGCAAAACAAAAATATACAACCAGTTATGATCTCCAAAGTAATTTTTTGAAAAAAATTGTTGGAATGATTTAAGTTTTTCGTTTGTATGGATTTAATCGACACATATTGTTCTTAGCGAGTGACTTACTGAATTCAGAAATTCTCAAGTCGCACTTTGAATTTTCTGAAATATAATTAAGAAGTTCTGAATATATTTGGAAAGGTTGGAGGAGTTCAGTTCTATTTCAGTTGTAGTTTCAGTTCTAGTTCAGTTCTAGTTCAGTTCTAGTTCAGTTCTAGTTCAGTTCTAGATCAGTTCTAGTTCAGTTCTAGTTCAGTTCTAGTTCAGTTCTAGTCAGTTCTAGTTCAGTTCTAGTTCAGTTCTAGTTCAGTTCTAGTTCGAGTCAGTTCTAGTTCAGTTCTAGTTCAGTTCTAGTTCAGTTCTAGTTCAGTTCTAGTTCAGTTCTAGTTCAGTTCTAGTTCAGTTCTAGTTCAGTTCTAGTTCAGTTCTAGTTCAGTTCTAGTTCAGTTCTAGTTCAGTTCTAGTTCTAGTTCAGTTCTAGTTCTAGTTCAGTTCTAGTTCAGTTCTAGTTCAGTTCTAGTTCAGTTCTAGTTCAGTTCTAGTTCAGTTCTAGTTCAGTTCTAGTTCAGTTCTAGTTCAGTTCTAGTTCAGTTCTAGTTCAGTTCTAGTTCAGTTCTAATTCAGTTCTAGTTCAGTTCTAGTTCAGTTCTAGTTCAGTTCTAGTTCAGTTCTAGTTCAGTTCTAGTTCAGTTCTAGTTCAGTTCTAGTTCAGTTCTAGTTCAGTTCTAGTTCAGTTCTAGTTCAGTTCTAGTTCAGTTCTAGTCAGTTCTAGTTCAGTTCTAGTTCAGTTCTAGTTTAGTTTAGTTCTAGTTCAGTTCTAGTTCAGTTCTAGTTCAGTTCTAGTTCAGTTCTAGTTCAGTTCTAGTTCAGTTCTAGTTCAGTTCTAGTTCAGTTCTAGTTCAGTTCTAGTTCAGTTCTAGTTCAGTTCTAGTTCAGTTCTAGTTCAGTTCTAGTTCAGTTCTAGTTCAGTTCTAGTTCAGTTCTAGTTCAGTTCTAGTTCAGTTCTAGTTCAGTTCTAGTTCAGTTCTAGTTCAGTTCTAGTTCAGTTCTAGTTCAGTTCTAGTTCAGTTCTAGTTCAGTTCTAGTTCAGTTCTAGTTCAGTTCTAGTTCAGTTCTAGTTCAGTTCTAGTTCAGTTCTAGTTCAGTTCTAGTTCAGTTCTAGTTCAGTTCTAGTTCAGTTCTAGTTCAGTTCTAGTTCAGTTCTAGTTCAGTTCTAGTTCAGTTCTAGTTCAGTTCTAGTTCAGTTCTAGTTCAGTTCTAGTTCAGTTCTAGTTCAGTTCTAGTTCAGTTCTAGTTCAGTTCTAGTTCAGTTCTAGTTCAGTTCTAGTTCAGTTCTAGTTCAGTTCTAGTTCAGTTCTAGTTCAGTTCTAGTTCAGTTCTAGTTCAGTTCTAGTTCAGTTCTAGTTCAGTTCTAGTTCAGTTCTAGTTCAGTTCTAGTTCAGTTCTAGTTCAGTTCTAGTTCAGTTCTAGTTCAGTTCTAGTTCAGTTCTAGTTCAGTTCTAGTTCAGTTCTAGTTCAGTTCTAGTTCAGTTCTAGTTCAGTTCTAGTTCAGTTCTAGTTCAGTTCTAGTTCAGTTCTAGTTCAGTTCTAGTTCAGTTCTAGTTCAGTTCTAGTTCAGTTCTAGTTCAGTTCTAGTTCAGTTCTAGTTCAGTTCTAGTTCAGTTCTAGTTCAGTTCTAGTTTAGTTCTAGTTCAGTTCTAGTTTAGTTCTAGTTCAGTTCTAGTTCAGTTCTAGTTCAGTTCTAGTTCAGTTCTAGTTCAGTTCTAGTTCAGTTCTAGTTCAGTTCTAGTTCAGTTGTAGTTCAGTTCTAGTTCAGTTCTAGTTCATTTCTGGTTCAGTTCTAGTTTAGTTCTAGTTCAGTTCAGGTCTATTTCCAGGACTTATTTTACAATATAGTAAGCTTTTAGATATGACATATTATATGTATATGTATTACTGAAAAGAAAATTAAATCTGGTTTATAATAATGTTAAATATTATACAAACACTTTATAGGTTTTGGGAAAATTTGTGTAAAAATTTATAGTAAAATGGAAGTTTATTGATTCCTTGTGTAACACTAGAAATATATTTCGTCGTCCTCGTAAAGTACTGTAGCTGTGTAGTGGCTGTCTGTCTGTAGTCGTTAAATTTTCTACCTATTTTTTATAAGTAACAAATTTTGATGATTTTTTGCTGATTTATTTTAAAGTCATTGACCTATAAAATATGACACAAAACAGTTTATTGTGAATAAAAAAAAATTTTCGCTAATAACTCAAAGTAAAGTCTGCAAATTAAGCTACATATACAAAGACTAATATCCAAATTCTTGTTGATAATAAAATTTGTTTCATATTCAATTTTAATACGAAAATTCTTTTGATATTTACTGCTATTTTATTTTTGCATGTTTCGTATCAAACAAATTTATTGTTCAAATTTTAATAAACGTATTTATGAGCTACAATTTAGAGTAGTGTGTTAAAGTTAGAGGTTATATTGGAAACATTTGTATAATGACGCCATTGTTTGCAAAAATTTCATTTAAAGTTTGTACATCTTAGCGACGTCTGGAATTCGTTGATATTAATACACATGTACCTACACATGTATTTCAAAATTAATCAATTAGTTTTTGGTTTTTTTAATAAAAATATTCTTTAAAGGTTTTCCTTTGTCGACCTGCATCCATTCAACACTCTCTTCAATGGTTTCATATTAAAAAATATGTTCGTCATAGAAAAAGGACAAACGAATAAATAAAAAAAAAGTAAACAATAAACTCTGTATATATAAAGGATAATAATCTGCAAACTGTTAAATATCAAAGTATAAAATTTTTTGTTTTTCTTCTTTTTTTAATAAATATATTTTTTTTGTCATGATTTTTTACGTTTCATTGTAAAAAGACAACAAACAACACAAGCCATTGAATGGAATGTAATAAATGAAAATATTTGAAAAACAAAATAAAAGAAACACAAAAATTCTCTACAAAAGATGAAAATCAAAAAACATTTTGTTGCTGCTGTTCCTCGAGTTTAAAAATATGACAAAATTGCTAAACGAAACAATGATATTCTTTGGCAATAAACAACAACGACAGGATATGGTGACAATAAAAAAAAATGCCAGAAAAAAAGGAAAATATTTCCATAAACAACAATAACAAAAATTTCGTTCATGAAAAAATGAATAACAACAATATGTTTTTAACTTTTTTTCTCTTCTTCCTTGTGTATGAATTTGTCTGTGACTTTACTTTTTATAACAGGAGGGACTTTTTAAACAATATAAGATTTTTTTGTTTTCATTTTAGTCGTTTATAGAACCTGTTTTGTTTTTAGTTTGAACTTTTTTGAACTGAAAACAACCAAATGATTTTGAAGTTTTATTAGAAAAAAAAAACAACAACAATAATTCTAAAAAACCATAGTAACATCGCTAGAATAACGCTAAATCTATGTTCAATAAATAAATTTAAAAAAGTGTAAGAATGTCATACTTTTTTCATAAAAACTGCATGGCACCAAATTGAGTACAGTTCTAGTTCTAGTTTCAGTTCAGTTCAGTTCTAGTTCAGTTCCTAGTTCAGTTCCAGTTTCAGTTCCAGTTCAGTTCTAGTTCAGTTTCTAGTTCAGTTCTAGTTCAGTTCTAGTAGTTCAGTTGTCTAGTTCAGTTCTAGTTCAGTTCTAGTTCAGTTCTAGTTCAGTTCTAGTTCCAGTTCTAGGTTCAGTTCGTAGTTCAGTTCTAGTTCAGTTCTAGTTCAGTTCTAGTTCAGTTCTAGTCGTCTAGTTCAGTTTCTAGTTCAGTTCTAGTTCAGTTTTTTCTAGTTCAGTTCTAGTTCAGTTCTAGTTCAGTTCTAGTTCAGTTCTAGTTCAGTTCGATTTCTAGTTCTAGTTTCAGTTCTAGTTCAGTTCTAGTTCAGTTCTAGTTCAGTTCTAGTTCAGTTCGTAGTTCTAGTTCAGTTTCTAGTTCTATGCAGTTCTAGTCAGTAGTTCAGTTCTAGTTCAGATTCTAGTTCAGTTCTAGTTCAGTTCTAGTTCAGTTTCTAGTTCAGTTCTAGTTCAGTTCTAGTTCAGTTCTAGTCAGTTCTAGTTCAGTTCTAGTTCAGTTCTAGTTTCAGTTCTAGTTCAGTTCTAGATTCAGTTTTCTAGTTCAGTTCTAGTTCAGTTTCTAGTTCATTCGAGTTCAGTTCAGTGTCAGTTCTAGTTCAGTTTCTAGTTCGTTCTAGTCAGTTCTAGTTCAGTTCTAGTTCAGTTCTAGTTCAGTTCTAGTTCAGTTCTAGTTCAGTTCTAGGTTCAGTTCTAGTTCAGTTCTAGTTCAGTTCTAGTTCAGTTCTAGTTCAGTTCTAGTTCAGTTCTAGTTCAGTTCTAGTTCAGTTCTAGTTCAGTTCTATTCAGTTCTAGTTCAGTTCTAGTTCAGTTCTAGTTTCAGTTCTAGTTCAGTTCTAGTTCAGTTTTTCTAGTTTCAGTTCTAGTTCAGTTCTAGTTCAGTTCTAGTTCAGTTCTAGTTCAGTTCTAGTTCAGTTCTAGTTCAGTTCTAGTTCAGTTCTAGTTCAATTCTAGTTCAATTCTAGTTCAATTTTAGTTCAGTTCTAGTTCTAGTTCAGTTCTAGTTCAGTTCTAGTTCAGTTCTAGTTCAGTTCTAGTTCAGTTCTAGTTCAGCTCTAGTTCAGTTCTAGTTCAGTTTGACATCGTGACAAATATTTAATTTCCAGGTACATTTACTAAAAACCCCATGGCTGCTTTAAAGCTAAAAATGAATTTTCTTCAATGTGTGAATAAATTTGGATTTTCTCTAAAAATTTTCTTTTTTCTCTTTATTTAGTTTTTACAGTTAAAAAACTTTCAATATACTCTACGTATGTGTGTATATGCTTCGGTTTTTAAAACAAAAATTTAGATTTGATTTTTTATTTGCTGTTATTGTTGTTTTTATTATTTAGTCAGTTGCCACTTGAAATGCAGGAGTCAGAGTTTAAGATTGTATGTACTATGTAGTGGCATTGATGGTTACTCTTGGTCGTTGTCAGTTGGTTGGGATTTTTTCCCCGAGTATTAAAGTTGACTTTCAGTCCATACACGAGGATTTGTAAAACGGATGTGTGGGTATAGAATAAAAACCCATAAAGATTTGTTTATTTAATCATGAACATTGACTGTTTTTGTTTTTTTGGTAGTGTATTTTTTGTTGATAGAAAAACTTTGTTGGTAAATATTTACGGCACAGGAAGAACAGTATGTTTTGAATGTTTTGATGTCTTTTGTTTTAGTGGCAACCCCAGTTTTAGTCAGGTGTTAGTGAAGTGGAATTAAAAAAAAAAATTTAGTTATTTTTTTGGACTAAAACATTTGTCAAAGATTTTCAGATTAAATGTTGAAAAAACAATATCTTGCTAGAGTTTTGTATGAATTTAACTATGATGACAGCAACATAAGAAGAATGTTAAGGTTGAAATTTAAAAATTTAATAAAATTTTGTTTTATTATTAAATTGTTAAGTTAATGAAAAAATCAGTAACCGTTAGGGGATAATTGCTATAAAACTATTTATAACTATATTAAGGGCAATTTTTTTAAAAATTCATTAATTTCTGCTATCTAAGGGGCTGTTTTTATTTATATTCATAGTAATTTGTTCATTTAAGAATTTTTTTATAATAATTTTGTGGTTTTAGTTTTATTTTTCCATTTTTTATAAATTTCTTTATTTTATTTTTAAAATACCTGTGCTGTACGTACATAAATATCAACAACACGTCGAGTTCTTTTGAGTTTTTCGTGATTATAAAATATTCCAAAAAAAAAAGTTTATATATAAATATTTTTTTTATTTATTTATTCAAGCACCTCAATTAAAAACAACAATACAACAATGTAAAATAAAACAAAATAAGGAGAAAAAAATATTACATGAGTAGTGCAAAAAAATACAAAATAATATATACAACCTTTTATGCAACTGAACGCCAATTTTAAATCCTTTTGTGTAATATATTTTTTTTTTTGTATATCATGCTTTCTTTTGTTTTTCTTTTTTTTTTTGTTGATATTTTCATACAAAAGAATATGAAATTTGAAAATTTTGTATCTCACACTCAAACATTCCCAAAGAGATGCTTAAAATTGTAAAAAACAGTTCTTTTTTTAAGTTTTCCTTTTATATAAGTTTGTTTCTTTTGTTTTAGTGCTGTTGGCTGGTAGATGAGTAGTGAGTGTATTTACAACCTTATAGATTAGGTTGGCTCTTGAAATAAGGATTTTTCCTGGATGAAAAAATTTCCATAATCGACTTTTTGATTCCTTATGTTAAAGAGAATCTGATATTAATCAGATGATATATTGTTCATATTTCTGTTCTATATAATTAGAGCCCTTCTAATGTACATATATATGCATGTGTATGAGCATTTGATTTAGTATGTGTTGAGTTGTGTTATTTTGCTTTTGTTATACCCTGCACCACTTTAGTGGGGTGGGTATATTGGGTTAGTGCTGGTGTTTGTAACGCACAATAATATTCGTTCTTTACATACCTTAAAGTATACCAATCGGCTTAGAATCATTTTCCATGTCCATCCGTCCGTCCGTCTGTCTGTTTGTCTGTCTGTCTGTCTGTTTGTCTGTTTGTCTGTTTGTCTGTCTGTCTGTCTGTCCGTCCATCTGACCTTGTCGCATGTACTAGCGACGAAGCCTATTGAAAATGGACCATTATTTCACCTAGCCCCCATACAACTGAACCCGCCGAATAAGACTTTTAAGTATATAATTATATGTAATATACTCGTATCTCGTCAAAAAAAGCTGCAAAACAAAGTTCTATCCTAGCCTGGATAACCCTGATGATTTCCATAATGATAGGGCCTTATTTGACCCTAGCCCCTATACAAAGCCCTCTTCAAAATATAACTTAAACGTCCACAATTTTATTCAACAATAAATGGCTTAAGTATATCTGATTTAAGGCACAATTCAACTTAAATATTATGAAAGCTAAATCACATTTTATTTTTATAACAGGTGTAGGGTATTATAATGATCGGCCTCGGCCGACTATAATTTCTTACTTTTTTTGTTCATATAATAGATGGATGTAAAAATAAGAACTTAAATTATTATACACTTGTATTTGTATAATTAGAAAAAAAAAAAGTTCATACAAATTAAAACAAGTACCGCATAAAAACATACTAATACATATAGACATACGAACATATTTAAATCTACAGTGAGTGAGAAAATAATCAGAAAAGTAACAAAAAGCGAACCGTATCTGTTAAGACGCTTTCTCAAACAGAAACAAGTAAGAATGTATAGTCGGACATGGTGTTAAAAAGTGGATAAAAGAGAGAAAAATAAGAGATTTTCTAAAAGAGAGGTTATATGGGGTCAGGGGGTTAATATGGGTCTAAGTTTACATGGACACACGGACGGATAGACAGACAGACAGACAGACAGACAGACAGACAGACAGACAGACAGACAGACAGACAGACAGACAGACAGACAGACATACAGACAGACAGACAGACAGACAGACAGACAGACAGTCAGACAGACAGACAGACAGACAGACAGACAGACGAACAGAAAATTAGAGTACTGTAGCAGTATCTGTAAATCAGTCGATATTGTTTAAGTATGAGTAAATATCTTTGTTTATCCTTAAATGTTTCCCACTGTACAGGATACTTATATTAATTTGTGTATGTATGTGCAATTTAAATAACCTTTTCCCTATGTATGTATGTCGTTTCTTGTGTGTGTGTAAGCATTTTCCCAATAGAAACCTGGTTATTTTTCAGCTGTCCCTTGTTGTTTTAATTTCTTTGTTTCTTTTGTTTAATCTACACAACCTTATTTGTTTATGTGTGTTTAAGTTATTTAATGTTCATTTTGTTTCCCTGTATTTCCTGCTCAACAACATATAAGTATTTTTATGTAAGTTTAAGTGTATATGTATATGTCTACTCTAAAGTGTGTAGGTATTTAAACATACGTTTCATTTTTTTGGATTTAAACAAATGACTACATAATTATTTTGGGTATAACAACCCCCACCCACAACCACCTTATAATTGTGTAATACAAGTCTGTTCCTTTCTTTTTTTTTAATTTCTTTACAAAATGTTAATAAAAATAAATTTATTGAAAATGTTTATGTGTGTTTTTTTTTTCTCTATCTCTTCTTTTTATTATATTTTTCCATTTAGGGACTGGCGCTGAGGCTCTTACATCACCATACGCTCCAACACTTAATCCATTGACCAATGGTGCTTATGCTGCTGCAGCTACAGCACCCCTAACGGCATCAGCACTACAGGCAGCCGCCGCAGGAGTAGCTGGCAAACAAATTGAAGGTTAGTTTATATTTGATTTTGTTTCGTTCATTCGTTTTTTTTTCTTGTTGTTGAAAATCTTTTGTTATTTTCATATTTATGAAATGAAAAATATGTTGAGAAAAAAAAACCGTACAGAACAAAATTAAATTAAAATTTTAATAATAATTTTCATACCTGGACCTAAGGGATATGAATTTATTTGATAAATTTTATTTGCAAAAAAGGCTAACATGGTAAATTAATTAAAATTACCAAGGGAATGAAGAGGGGGAATTTTTAAAAAACATATTTAAAGAGTAAAAAATATGAGAAGATTTTAAATTTATCTTTCCCATTGGACTATAGACCAGGCTACAATCTTGACTATATCTTCGCTAACAATTTTCATAACCTTGATTATAGATCAGTCTATAATCTTGACTAATGACAAGTTTATAGACTAATTTATACTATATACTGGCCATAGATCAGTACCTACTCGTGACTATATTTCAGTCTACAGTTTTAACTATAGATCAGTCCATATTCTTAATTACATATATCTTGAATAAAGATCAGTCTTGACTATAGATTACTCAATGGTCTTGACTACATATCACTCTATATTCTTGACTACAGGCCGCTCTATAGCATCGACTATAAACCATATAGTCAGACCGTTAGCTAAAGATTAGTATCAGTCTTGAAAATAGATAAATCTATTGTCTTGACTATAGATCACCCTATAGTCTTGGCTATATATCACTCTATAGTCTTGACTATTGATAAGTGTACAGTTGTGACTATAGATCAAACCATAGTCATGGCATTGGACTGGTTTATAGTGTTGACCATAGATCAGTCTGTAGTTTTGACCATATATCAGTCTATAGTCTTGACTATGGATCAGTTCAGAATCATGACTATAGACCACTCTATAGATCAGACCTTAAGCTGCAGATTAGTTCACAATATAGTCGTGACTAAAAATCACTCTATAATCGCAACTGTAGATCAGACTCTACTTTTACCTATAGATTTGTCTATAGTCTTGACTACAGAGCAGTCTATGGTCTTGACTATAGAACAGTCTATAGTCTTAACTATAGATCAGTCTATAGTCTTGACTATAGATTACTCTATAGTCTTGACTATAGATCAGTCTATAGTCTTGACTATAGATCAGTCTATAGTCTTGACTATAGATCAGACTATAGTCTTGACTATAGATCAGTCTATAGTCTTGACTATAGATCAGTCTATGTATAGTCTTGACTATAGATCAGTCTATAGTCTTGACTATAGATCAGTCTATGTATAGTCTTGACTATAGATCAGTCTATGTATAGTCTTGACTATAGATCAGTCTATAGTCTTGACTATAGATCAGTCTATAGTTTTGACTATAGATCAGTCTATAGTTTTGACCATAGATCAGTCTATAGTCTTGACTATAGATTAGTCTATAGTCTTGACTATAGATTAGTCAATAGTCTTGACTATAGATCAGTCTATAGTCTTGACTATAGATCAGTCTATAGTCATAACTGTAGATCAGTCTATAGTCTTGACTATAGATCAGTCTATAGTCATAACTGTAGATCAGTCTATAGTCTTGACTATAGATTAGTCTGTAGTCTTAACTATAGATTCGTCTATATATTAGTCTATAGTCCGTAGCTTTAACTATAAAGTATGCCATAGCCTTCTCTATAGATCAGTCTATAACTTTACCTAGAGATCATTTTATAGTCTTGACTATAATATCAGTCTATTCTTTTAACTTCAGATCAGTCTATATTCTTTATTAAAAGTCCATACTAAGGTTAATAGGGAGATCTATAATCAAGACCATATATCAGATGAGTCTATAGATAGATATGTGATTGACCAAATATCAATAAAAACTCTTATCTATAGATCAGTCAATAGTAATTTTTCGTTGTATATTGTCTCTACGTAACTACATTCTAAATCTGTCTTAATATTTCTAATCATTTTTTTCTCTATTTTATAGGACCCGAAGGCAGTAATTTATTTATTTACCATCTACCTCAGGAATTCACCGATACTGATCTCGCTTCAACATTTCTACCTTTTGGTAATGTTTTATCTGCCAAAGTATTTATCGATAAACAAACAAATCTGTCCAAATGTTTCGGTTTCGTATCCTACGATAATCCGCTATCAGCCTCCGCTGCCATACAAGCCATGCATGGCTTTCAAATCGGCACAAAACGTTTAAAGGTGCAATTGAAACGTTCTAAAGATGCGGCCAAGCCTTATTAGTTTATAAAAGAACTAAATACTAACAAAGAAAGTATCTATAAAAAAAAAAAAATATTTTAAATATTTAAGTATTTGAAAATTTAAAAAAAAAATATATAAAGTAATTTGAGTGCCTTTAGCCCTTAAAAGATAAAAAAGAAAAAAACATTTACAACCAAAGGACCAATTTTGTTTTTAACAAAAATTTAATTAAAAGAAATACATATTTTTAATAAAATTAATTTTATGAAAAATAAAAAAGAAAATAATAAAATAACAACCCTTTTTATTAAAAACATTTTAAAAAGTAGTAGTAAAACCAAAGAATGTAAACCATTTTTAGCAAAAAAATTAAAAAAAAGAAGAAAAATAATGAAAAACAATAAATATTAATTAAATAAATTAAACAATAAAGTAATAATAAATATATTTAACATAAATACATTTTTAATCATAACAAATATTTTGTGGTATACATGCATAGTTTATTTGTTTGTTTGTTATAATTAATAATTTAAATTAAATTAAATTTGTAATCATATGTATTTTTAATTGTATTTTTACTTACATACAAACATATATTTTATAATATACAATATGAGCATATTTGTGGTCTTTATTAAGAGTATAAATCAAATTGTAATTGTTCTTATTTTGTTTTTTTAATTTTTATTATTATTGTTTTTTTTTTTTTGTTTGTTAGATTTTTAAGTAAAAAGATAATATATAAAAAAAATTAAAATTAATCTAAATGAAATGTTTAAAGCCAAATAGTTAAGTAAAAGTTTTTGTCATAAATATATGTGTGTGCGTGTATTAGGATTAAATTTTAAATGGAACTACAAACCCAATAAACAATATAGACCCAAGAGTAATCTAAAGGCTTAACTATAGAGTAGTCTGTAGTCTTGATTAGTAGTCTACAGTCTTGACTATAGAGTATCGTAGAGTGTTGAATATAGAGTAGTCTACAGTCTTGATTATAGAGTACTTTATAGTCTTGACTATAGCGTAGTCTATAGTCTTGACTATGGAGTAGTCTATAGTCCTGACTATAGAGTAGTCTATAGTCTTAACTATGGAATATTCTATCGTCTTGATTATAGAGTAGTCTATAAGCTTAACTATAAAGTACTCTATAGTCTTGACTATTGAGTAGTCTATAGTCTTGAATATTGGGTAGTCTATAGTCTTGACTATATAGAGTAGTCTATAGTCTTGACTATATAGAGTAGTCTATAGTCTTGACTATAGAGTAGTCTATAGTCTTGACTATAGAGAAGTCTATAGCCTTGACTATAGAGTAGTCTATAGTCTTGACTATAGAGTAGTCTATAGTCTTGACTATAGAGAAGTCTATAGCCTTGACTATAGAGTAGTCTATAGTCTTGACTATAGAGAAGTCTATAGCCTTGACTATAGAGTCGCCTATAGCCTTGACTATAGAGTAGTCTATAGTCTTGACTATAGAGTAGTTTATAGTCTTGACTATAGAGTAGGCTATAGTCTTGACTATAGAGTAGGCTATAGTCTTGACTATAGAGTAGGCTATAGTCTTGACTATAGAGTAGTATATAGTCGTGACTATAGAATAGTCTGTAGTCTTGACTATAGAGTAGTCTATAGTCCTGACTCTATAGTCTTGAATATAGCGTAGTCTATAGTCTTGACTATGGTGTAGTCTATAGTCCTGGCTATAGAGTAGTCTATAGTCTTGACTATGGAGTATTCTATCGTCTTGACAATGGAATAGTCTATCGTCTTAACTATAGAGTAGTCTATAGTCTTGATAAGGTATATATAGTTTCGACTATAGAGTAGTCTATAGTCCTGACTATAGAGTAGTCCATAGTCCTGACTATAGAGTAGTCTATAGTTTCGACTATAGAGTAGTCTATAGTTTTGACTATATAGTAGTCTATAGTCTTGACTATAGAGTAGTCTATAGTCTTGACTATAGAGTAGTCTATAGTCCTGACTATAGAGTAGTCTATAGTCCTGACTATAGAGTAGTCTATAGCCTTGACTATAGAGTAGTCTATAGCCTTGACTATAGAGTAGTATTGACATAGAGTAGTTTATATTCTTGACTATAGAGTAGTATATAGGCCAGACTACCTATAGTCTTACCTACAGAGTAGTATATAGTTCTGACTATATAGTCTGGACTATAGGGTAGCCTATGGTCTTGACTATAGATTAGTCTATAGTCTTGACTATAGAGAGCAGTATAGTCTTGACTATAAAGTAGTCTATAGTCTTGACTATAGTAGTATAGAGTAGTCTATAGTCTATAGTATAGTCTTTAGTCTTAACTATAGAGTAGTACCATAGTATTGACTAAAGGGTAGTCTATAGTCTAGACTATAGAGTAGTAGTAAAGAGTAGTCTATAGTCTAGACTATAGAGTAGTAGTAAAGAGTAGTCTATAGTCTTAATCATAGAGTAGTCTATAGTCTTGACTATGTAGTAGTCTATAGTTTTGACCATATAGTACTATATAGTCCTGGCTATAGGGTACTCTATATACTTAATTATAGAGTAGTCCATAGTCTTGACTATAGAGTAGTCTATAGGCTTGTTAAGGTATCTATAGTTTCGACTATAGAGTAGTCTATAGTTTCGACTATAGAGTAGACTATAGTCTTGACTATAGAGTAGTCTATAGTCTTGACTATAGAGTAGTCTATAGTCTTAACTATAGAGTAGTCTATAGTCTTGACTATAGAGTGGTCTATAGTCTTGACTTTAGAGTAATACTATAGTAGAATGGAGTAGTCTGTAGTCTTCACTATAGGGTAAACTATAATCTTGACTAAAGGGTAGTCAATAGTATTAACTACCAAGAAGTCTATAGTCTTGAAAATTTAGAATGACGTAAAGTATTTTTATGAAAAAAAATTACGGAAAAGCTTTTCGAAATTGTTTATTGGGTTGTTTATTAAACAGAAAACAAAATGTGCAATTAATTTAAACATAAATTTACACATTAAAATGTTATAAATATTCTAATACAAAATTTATAAATTATTAAGTAAAAAAAATTTAAAACATTCTAAAAATTTCCAGCAGGATTTAGAGAAAAAAAGAACAAAATTAAAACAAACAAAAAAAAAACATTAAAATTAAAACACATTTAAAAGGAAATTAAAACAAAAGTTAAATAAAAACCTGAAATGTTTGGAAATTTTTTTTAATAATTTTTATAAAAGAACAAATTCAAAAAATATAAATAATAGTTTGATATAAGCAAGTTTAGCTGGATAAAATTTGATTTAATTTTATTTATGTTAAATTTCAAAACAAAAGGATTCCAAATTAAGTTTTAAGTTTCAAAAAAAATATTAATTTTCAAAGTTTCATTGCCAATTATATAAGTTTGAAAGTACAGATTTCTGAGCTTTAGTTCAATACAAAGTAACATTTCTTGGAATAATTCTGCTGGAAATTTTTCAAAGAAATAACATTGTTTATTATTTTAATATTCTTTAAAAAATAGTATATTATATATAAATTTAAAATTATTATAAAAAAAAACTGAAACATAGTCATATACAAAACATGTATTTTTTAATAAAAAAAATAATTAAATAAAAATATAAAAAATATAAACCCCCAAATAAATTAACACAAAAATTACAAAATAACACACTGTTCAAAGTAGTAAAAAAAGTCTGCATAAATAAAGCCTAAGATTTAAAATTTTTTAAAAATAAACAAAAAACATATAAATATTGCTGTTGAAAAAAAATTAAACTAAAAATAATATAAAATATTTTTTTCTAAAAAAACACATTCTTATATTGAATAATATTACAAAACCTTATAAAATAATTGTTTTTGTTTTTAGTTTTAGTCTAAATGTTGTATTTCTTTAAAAATTTATAAAAAATATATAATAACAAATGTACTTAATTTTTAGTATATTTACTATAATAAATATTTTATTTAGTTTATAGTGGAATTAAATGAAAACAAAATTAAAATTAAACAAAATTATCAACATTATTTAAATTAAACTAAAAGTTTCTAAATTGTAGCAAAAATTATTCTAAATATTGTAAAAGTATAAAACAAATTATAAACAAAATGGAGTAACAAAATCTAAAAAAAACAAACATTTATATTTGAAAATATATATTTACAAATAAATGGGAGTGTATACACAAAAAAAAAATATACGATTTTTTATTTAAAAATGTTTTAAGTTACAAGACTAGCACAAATGGAATAGTTTGTAACTAGTCCCCAGTATAGTCGAAAGTATAGTCCATAAACTTTCACATATAGCAGCTAATAGACTCATCCATAGGCTATTCCATAGTCTATCTAGACAGACTGGTCCAGTATATTGAATAGTCAATAGCCTCGTCAATAGTCTATAGAATGGTCAATAGAGTAGTCCATAGAACAAGTCTAGTCAATAGTTAGTAAAAATATTAGTCAATAGCCTTTAGAATAATCAATAGAGCAGTCCATAGACCTAGTCTAGTCAATAGTCTTGTCAATGGACTAGTCAATAGTATAGTAAATAGATTAGTCAATAGTCTAGTCGTCAGACAAGTCCATAGTTAATAGTCTAGTCAACAATCTGGTCAACAGTCTAGTAAATAGTCTAGTCAATAACCGAGCCTATAAACTAGTAAATATTCTATTCAATAGTCTAGTCAATAGTATCTTCAATAGTCTAGTCAAAACTCAAGTCAATAATGTAATCACTAATTTAGACCATATTCTAGTCAATATTCCAATAAAAAGTCTCGTCAATTGCCAAGTCAATAATCTAGTCAATAATCCAGTAAATAATCTTGTCAATAATCTTGTCAATAGGCCAATCAATAGTTTAATCAATAGCCAAGTCAATAATCCAGTTAGTAGTCTAGTCAATAGTCTAATCAATAATCTAGTCAATAGTCAAGTCAATAGATTAGTCAATAGTCATGTCAATATTCTAGTCAATAGTCTAGTCAATAGTCAAGTCAATATTCAAGTTAAATTAATTAAAAGTCTAGTCAATAGTTTAGTGACTAGACTCTAGTGAATAGTGAATAATCAATAGTCAAGTTAATAATCTAGTCAATAGTCAACTCAATAGTCAAGTCAATAGTCTAGACAATAGTCATATCAGTATTTTAGTCAATATTCTAGTCAATAGTCTAATCAATAGTCTAGTCAATAGTCTAGGCAATAATCTAATCAGTAATTTAGTCAATAGTCTAATCAATAGTCAAGTCAATAATCTGTTCAATAGTCAAGTCAATAGTCATGGCAATATTCTAGTCAATAGTCTAATCAATAATCTAATCAGTAATTTAGTCAATAATCTAGTCAATAGTCTAGTCAAAAGTAAAGTCAATAATTAGTCCATAGTCTAGTCAATATTCTAATAAATAGTCTAGTCAATTGCCAAGTCAATAATCTAGTCAATAGGCAAGTCAATAGTCTAGACAATAGTCATGTCAATATTCTAGTCAATAGTAAAGTCAATAATCTAGTCAATAGTCAAGTCAATTCAATAATTTAGTCAATAGTCTAGTCAATAGTCTAGTCAATAGTCTAGTCAATAGTCTAGTCAATAGTCTAGTCAATAGTCTAGTCAATAATCTAGTCAACAGTCTAATCAATAGTATAGTGAATAGTCAAATAAAAAAAGTCAATAGTAAAGTCAATATTCCTGTCAATAGTCTAATCAATAGTCTAGTCATTATTCAAGTTAAAAATTAATAATCTAGTCAGTAGTCTAGTCAATAGTCTAATCAAGAGTCTAATTAATAGTCAAGTCAATAATCTAGTCAATAGTCAAGTCAATAATGTAGTCAATAGTCATGCCAATATTCTAGTCAATAGTCTAGTCAATAATCTAATAAATAATTTAGTCAATAATCTAGTCAATAGTCTAGGCAACAGTCTAATCAATTGTTTAGTCAATAATCTAGTCAATAGTCTAGGCAACAGTCTAATCAATGGTTTAGTCAACACTCAAGTCAATAGTCAAGTCAATAATCTAGTCAATAATCTAAACACACAAAAACAAAATACACAAGGCAGGCAAACCAACAGACATCCAAACATATGTACATACGAAACGAAATACATAAAGAAACAAAACCAAAATACACAACGTAATGAAACCAACAGAGTCTGTTGAACAGACATCCAAACATACGAAACTGAATACACCAAGAAACAAAAACAATATACACGAGGCAATGAAACACACAGCCATCCAAATATACGAAACTGAATACACCAAGAAACAAAAACAATATACACGAGGCAATGAAACACACAGCCATCCAAACATACGAAACTGAATACACCAAGAAACAAAAACAACATACACATGGCAATGAAACATACAGCCATCCAAACATACGTAACGAAATAATCAAAAAAACAAAAACAAAATACACAACGCAATGAATAAGCAGTGTTGTTGTTGTTTATTTTTTATGAAATTTTCAGAGGTTGTCTCGGATTTTTGCTTATACCTCCGTTGTTTATGGACGGATTTTGCTGATTTTAAATAGGAAACTTCTCGAAAGCATGTCTGATAGAATTATTGAAGATTTGGATCCCGAAGATATCTGGTATCTTCAGAAAACTGATTTCAACAGACAGACAGACAGACGGACATAGCTTAATCGACTATCTATAAGGATTCAGAATATACATACATATATACTTTATAGGGTCGCAAAATTATATTTTGGAAATTACAAACGGAATGACAAACTTATATATACCCTTCTCACGAAGGTGAAGGGTATAATTACGACATACAGAACAATCAAAGGCACAAGTAGCGGGAAAAAGTGCTAGCACTTCGATTCGTGGGCCTTCTAAAAGACATACATATTTACTTATTATAAAGATGCGATACTCATTTCTCTATTTGCTTTGCGCATGAGATATTTCAGGAGGCCTCTTCTAAAAGGATTTGTCCATCAAAATTTTATAGACAAATTTGCTTTATAAAACTTGTATAAGTTCTAATAAATAAGTCAATATGACTATTAATGTAATTTCCTATGAGGACATAGCTTTATATGTATGTATTATAATAGAATAAGCACTCACCTTATTTAACACTTCCCTTTTTCCATGATTTCTTACCGCAAACAACTTCAATTGCTCTTTTTCGTAAAAATTATAAATATGCTTTTACATTTATTTTCACCTTATTTACAGATTTTTCATTTGCTTTTTATATTAATTTTCTATATTTTTATTTAAGCTTTTTAGTAAGCTTTTTATTTATTTTAACAACTTTTATATTTTCTCATTATTTTAGCTTTTTTTTAAAAAAGATCAACATTTGATTTCCTTCACTACATTTGAAAGCTTATTTCCTTTACTAACTATACTTATAAAAGCTTTTTTTTTCTTTTTCGCTTCACACAAACCTTTATTCACTTGCACCTTTACCAACTGTTGCACATGATACATTCTCTGCACAACCATACTAACATACATACATACTTATTTATTAACGACGAATGGCAAAACTAAAGCAACACTGACCGGCACAATACATATTTTATATTTTGCCAAATAATTTTCGAACACTATTTTCACTAATTTACAAGTTACTTTTTAACAACATTTTTACACACAACGATTAAAAAACATTTAAATTTCATATTTATGCAAAAATATTAACAATTTGTTAACTTTTTACCGGATTTATTAATTAATTAAACGACCACTTATCACCAAACAACCGAACACTTGCGAAATTTCTAGAAAACTAAAAGAGAAAAATGCAAGTAATGTAGTTGTTGTTGCTGCTTTCATTATTTGATTTGTACTAAATTGTATGCATATTGTGTTTGTTGTAATTTCATTGTGTTGGGTGGTGGGGGAGAATATTTTAAAGTGCGTACATAGATTAGGAGCACAATGTTAAGTAGAAGAGTTTTTGGTGATGGTCAAACAAAAAAATCGACTTTTTGCGAAAAGTGAAAGTCGACTTTTTTACAAGGTCTTGTAAAAAAGTCGACCATCTTGTAAGAAAGAAGTCTATCTATATCTATCTATCTATCTATCTATCTATCTATCTATATCTATCTATCTATCTATCTATCTATATCTATCTATCTATCTATCTATCTATCTATCTATCTATCTATCTACTATCTATCTATCTATCTATCTATCTATCTATCTATCTATCTATCTATCTATCTATCTATCTATATCTATCTATCTATCTATCTATCTATCTATCTATCTATCTATCTATCTATCTATCTATATCTATCTATCTATCTATCTATCTATCTATCTATCTATCTATCTATCTATCTCATCTATCTATCTATCTATCTATCTATCTATCTATCTATCTATCTATCTATCTATCTATCTATCTATCTATCTATCTATCTATCTATCTATCTATCTATCTATCTATCTATCTATCTATCTATCTATCTATCTATCTATCTATCTATCTATCTATCTATCTATCTATCTATCTATATCTATCTATCTATCTATATCTATCTATCTATCTATATCTATCTATCTATCTATCTATCTATCTATCTATCTATCTATCTATCTATCTCATCTATCTATCTATCTATCTATCTATCTATCTATCTATCTATCTATCTATCTATCTATCTATCTCTATCTATCTATCTATCTATCTATCTATCTATCTATCTATCTATCTATCTATCTATCTATCTATCTATCTATCTATCTATCTATCTATCTATCTATCTATCTATCTATCTATCTATCTATCTATCTCTATCTATCTATCTATCTATCTATCTATCTACTATCTATCTATCTATCTATCTATCTCTATCTATCTATCTATCTATCTATCTATCTATCTATCTATCTATCTATCTATCTATCTATCTATCTATCTATCTATCTATCTATCTATCTATCTATCATCTATCTATCTATCTATCTATCTATCTATCTATCTATCTATCTATCTATCTATCTATCTATCTATCTATCTATCTATCTATCTATCTATCTATCTATCTATCTATCTATCTATCTATCTATCTATCTATCTATCTATCTATCTATATCTATCTATCTATCTATCTATCTATCTATCTTCTATCTATCTATCTATATCTATCTATCTATCTATCTATCTATCTATCTATCTATCTATCTATCTATCTATATCTATCTATCTATCTATCTATCTATCTATCTATCTATCTATCTATCTATCTATCTATCTATCTATCTATCTATCTATCTATCTATCTATCTATCTATCTATCTATCTATCTATCTATCTATCTATCTATATCTATCTATCTATCTATCTATCTATCTATCTATCTATCTATCTATCTATCTATCTATCTATCTATCTATCTATCTATCTATCTATCTATCTATCTATCTATCTATCTATCTATCTATCTATCTATCTATCTATCTATCTATATCTATATCTCTATCTATCTAATCTATCTATCTATCTATCTATCAATTATGTATTTTCATCATTTTATTTGCATTTACATTTTCTTTAATAAATACCACATATAAAACAAAATCCCGACCCTGTCATCATTCCTTTCTTAACATTTTACTAAATATTTACGATTTGACATTCACTTATAAATCTCCTTTATATCTTGTTCTTAATCTATTTACGCACTTTTTATTATCCCCCTCTCTTCAACAAAATAAAATAACAACAAATATATGACATATTGTCTCCACAATTTAGTGCAAATCAAAAAATGACAGCAGCAGCAACAACAACAACATTACTTGCATTTTCTCTTTTAGTTTTCTAGAAATTTCGCAAGTGTTCGGTTGTTTGGTGATTAGTGGTCGTTTAATTACTAAATAACTCCGGTTAAAAGTTAATAAATTGTTAATATTTTTGCGGTTGTTGCTTTAGTTTGGCCATTCGTTGTTAATAAGTCAGAGTTGATGTGCGGGTAGGGGAGTGTGTTAAGTTTAAAAAAATGTTGTTAATAAGAAAAAGAAAAGCTTTTATAAGTTTTGTAAAGAAAAATGAAGAAGTAAAATAATTTAAAATAAGTAAAAGCTTTCAATTGTAATAGTAAAAGGAAATGAGAAGGAAATCAAGTGTAGATCTTTTTGTAAGAAAATAAAGCTAAGAAAATAAAAAAAAAGTTATGAAAGTAAATAAAAAAGCTTTGAAATAAAAGAGAAATATAAAAAATAAATAAAAAGCTAATTAAAAGTTTGTGAATAAGAGGAAACAAAATTGTTGGCGTAAAGAAAAGAAGTGTTAAATAAGGTAAGTGTTTTTTTTTTTTTTAATTAATTATGATTCAAAACATTTAAAAGGGTTAATAAAATTTTGGTAGCATAAAGAAATAAAATTTTTATTAAAATATGAAAAAAAAAATTATAAACAAAAATTCCGAGATTTAGACAAAACAAAGGTAAGCAGCGGGAAAATGTTAGGACTTCGATTTATAGGCCTTCTAAAAGTAATATGTATATACATATTAGAAAGATGCGATACTCATTTCTCTATTTGCTTTTAACGTGAGATATTCCAGGAGGGATTTGCTTCCTCTTTTAACAGGTTTCATGCACATTTATTAAAGGTGTGTGTATGAAATTTTGTATGAAAATTAGCTTTTAAAAATTTTATAAGTTCTAATGAATAAGTCAATATGATTATTAATGTAATTTCCTATGAGGACATTCTACAAATACTTATACTGAAGATCTTCTAATAAGGCCTTAAAGACTTCAACAAAAGAACTTCCAATAGACTTTTATAGGCCTTTTTAAATTCTATCAACATGTAAAATTGAAACGATTTTGAAATGCGTCTGGATGTAATTGTCATTAATCTAGTCAACAGTCCAGTCGATAGATTAGTCAATATTCCAGTCATTATACCAGTGGAGAGACTAATCAATAGGCTAGTCAATAGAATTGTCAATAATCTAGTCAATAAACTGGTCCATTATCTAGACAATACACTAGTTAATACTTTAGTCTATAGATTAATTAATAGTCTAGCCAAAGTCTAGTCAATATTTGTCAGTAATATATTCATTAGAATAATACATACATTTGTTAAAAGTCCAGTCAATAGCCTACTCAATAGTCTAGACAATACTCTAGTCAATATTCATGTCAAAAGTCTAGTGAATAGGCCTGTCATTAGTCAAGTCAATAGAATTGTCAATAATCTAGTCAATCAACTGGTCCATTATATAGTCTATAGACTAGTCTATAGAATAGTCGATGTACTAGTCAATAGCCTAGTCTATGGCTTAGTCAATAGTCTATTCAATAATATAGTCAATAGTCTATAGTCTAGTAAATAATCTAGTCAGTGGTAAAGTCAATATTCTATTGAGTAGTTAAGTCAATAGTATAGTCAATAGTCTAATCGACAGATAAGTCAATAATCTATTCATAAGAATAACAAATCTAACATTTGTCAATAGTCCAGTCAATAGCCTACTCAATAGACTAGTCAATAGTCTAGTCACTAGTCTAGATTATAGTATAGTCAATAGTCTAGTCTATAGTCTTGTCAGCAGTCTAGACAATAGTATAGTCAATCGTCTAGTCGATAGATTAGTCAATAATATATTCATTAGATTAACCCATAGATTTGTCAATAGACCAGTCAATAGTCTACTCAATAGTCTAGTCAATGGTCTAGACAATAGACCAGTCAATAGTCTAGTCAATAGTCTAGACAATAGACCAGTCAATAGCCTAGTCAATAGTCTAGTCAACAGTCTTGTCAATAGTATGGACAATAGTGTAGTCAAACATCTAGTCGATAGATTAGTCAATAATCTATTCATTAGATTTACCCATAGATTTGTCAATAGACCAGTCAATAGTCTACTCAATAGTCTTGACAATCGACCAGTTAATAGTCTAGTCAATAGCCTTGTCAGTAGTCTTGTCAATAGTCTAGTCAATAGTCTAGACAATAGATCACTTAATAGTCTAGTCAATAGTCTTGTCAGTAGTCTAGTCTATAGTCTAGTCAATAGTCTAGACAATAGACCAGTCAATAGTCTAGTTAATAGTCTAGATTATAGTCTAGTCAATAGTCTAGTCGATAGTCTAGGCAATAGTCTTCTCAGTAGTCTAGCCCTAGACCATTTAGTCAATTTGTCTATATATTATTTTATAGAAGAATTCATTGACTAGTGAACAGACATGTCAATCAACTGGTCTATAATAGTACATCGAATAGCCTAACCAAACAGCTAGTTAATATTCTAGTTTATATGTTTGTCAATAGACAAGTCTCAAAACTAGTCAATAGACAAATCTGCGTATTAGTGCTTAGAGTAGAACAAATAATTTGCAAATGCAACAAATTGTTAATCTTACTTTAAAAAAAAAAACTTTTTTTTGTAAATTTATTTCAATTTCTCTAGTTAATACAAATATAAAGCTAAACAACTTCTTAAATTTCCAACATTAAATCTCTCTTATTAATAACATGGTTTATCACTTGTCATAAGAGGAGGCAGCAAACAAAAATTTTGAAAAAAATCCAAATAAATTATAAACATTGAGCAACAAACAAGATTTTTCCATAACCAACTCATAATTCATCCTGTTAGATTGTCTACTCAATAATACTTGTACTTCAAAACAACAGCAGCAGGAGCAAGAGCGGCATAAATGAAATAAAAAAAAAAAAATTATATAAAAAAGTGAATAAAATCTTATATTGCTATAGCAGCATGATGTTGAAGTTGATGCCGATACTTGAATTTATAATACATATTTGCCAGTGGTTGGGTTTAAGGAAGAAATAAAAAAATAAGGAAAATTACTCCTTCAGAAATAAACCCACAATGTTGTTACTTTTCTAACTGTATTGCTGCCATTGTTGTTGTTGTTGTTTTTATTACAATATTTACATTAGAGTTTCTTATAATAAATTTGATTTCCATATAAATAAACTGTCTGTATGGTTGGCTGCTCAACATCCGCCAACTTAAAAGAATCTTATAACCATCCATTTAAACTCTCATATTCATATACTAGATACAACCACTTGGTTACAATCCTACAGTTTTATTGCTAACGGCTTATGTGCTCAATTTTGCATACAATACAAACAAACAATTCAACCATTCATTTGTTCGCTTTTTTTCCATTCTTACTTCATTGAAACCGCCAGTTTGTACGCTCGCCTGCCTGCTTTACCAGCCAAGTAGAGAATGAGGCAACCAGTTGGTAGTTTAGTTTACAGTATTATTCTTCAAGTTACCAACTAACCAAGCATACGAGTCGGTATGGTATTCACTATTCCGAATTACTTTCCGCAGTATCTCCTCTTGCCATACATACAGTGAGGAATAGAAGTTTTCGTACGCCGATTTCAATCTGAGTATGGGATTTCCAATGATTGTTAAGGACTTACTGTTGGCTTTATAAAAATTGTTTATTACTCTAACTAGAAATAATTTTTCGTTCTTTACTTTTCATCCGCACTGTAGAAAATTTCTTTATGATTTCTTTTTTATTTGTTTGTTTTAGTGATTTTTCCATAAAAATGCATTTTACTGCTGCATGTTATGAGAGAGCAACAATAAAAACAACAACAAAATTGAAGAAATAAATACGTTTATATATTTAAATGTGGTTGTAACCAATCTTTAAATCCTTTAGCTACAAACTCAAGCGCCAGCAGCCGTAGAGCAGGAGCAATAGCATTTTATCCTTAAAGTTATAAATCAAAATGTCTGCAGTTAGTTTGTTTGTATGTATATGTGGGTGAGTCAGTGTATGTCGGTGCAATTCAAATGTTGGCGTTAACATATGAAATATGCAAAAGTTTAACCTTTTGATATCCCCACTTCTCTATTTTGCTTTTTTGTAATATACTATACATATGCAAACGAAATTTTAAGTTCAGAGAAGAGTATGTAATTCAAACTTTTAAAATAATCAAAATTAGATAAACATTTAAATAGAACAAAATCTTATGTATGTCCCAAATCGTTCCTTGATGCTTAATTTAGTAATGGCACATTTCTACATAGAAATACAGACGTCTTAGTGATGATCCTTAAGCATTGTTAATAGTGAAGTGTTCAGTATATTCGCTATTGCCTTATATGAACATTTTATGAGATTTATTTTATTTTTTCGATTTGCTTGCTGAATGAATGCTAGCAAGTAACTGCTGCTGGGTTGGTGGTGTACATACGTAGTGCTCTGGTATTTTCAAGATCTTCGTAATAAACATTTTAACAAAAGCACAATCTAGACTTTTTTATGCTAGGTCAAGCTAAATAAGGGGCCTTAAATAAAATCGTTGCTTCCTAAAGGGAGAAGAGCTAGAATAAATCATAAAGAAGAGTTGCTGTCTTTATAATGTAAAAGCTTCCTTTTTTGTTTTAGTAGCAAAATTGATTCAATCGTAATTCAACTTTTCAAGCACTACTTTTAGGTTCCTTAACAACCCAGCTAAAACTTACATTTACAAGTAAAAATGCTAAAATTTACTTACACTATAGTATTTTAATACTCGGAAAACAATGGAGGCAAGTGTTTACCACGCTTGCTTATAAGTAGGGAGTTAGGTAAGAACATACACGATCACCCGCAAAAAAGGAGTTAAGTAGTTTTTTTCTGAGAAAACTGAGAGGATACGTCCACTGCGTCTAATATTAGTTTTCAAACAAACTTCGAAAACAATACTTCAAGGCTTAAAATAAAGTACTGACATTATACTATGTTATTTGTAAGACATTACTAGACTCCTTCCATGTAACGTTGACGAAGTAAGAAATGAATGGTGGCACCTGGAAAATACTGTACTTTCCGGGATGCCAATGGAACCCATATGGTGACACTGAGGCAACATAGAACCATATGCCTATAAACTTTAATCAACTACCTCATTTTATCACAATGGAGAAGATCAAGTGAACTCTTAGAACAATAGAACCATACAAATCGTCAGTTTTAAAAAGTATATATGCCATTACGTTACAGAATTCCACATATTATATCGGAACGCTACTTAAGAAACTTTTTGATTTTTTACATCCATATGATCCAAAAAGCTGGAGAAGAGTAAAAGTACTTTTCATACCGAAATTTGGTAGAATACAAAGTAGTGTTAGTTGGTTAGTTAGTTAGTTAGTTAGTTAGTAGTTAGTTAGTTAGTTAGTTAGTTAGTTAGTTTGTTAGTTAGTTAGTAGTTAGTTAGTTAGTTAGTTAGTTTGTTAGTTAGTTAGTTAGTAGTTAGTTAGTTAGTTAGTTAGTTAGTTAGTTAGTTAGTTAGTTAGTTAGTTTAGTTAGTTAGTTAGTTAGTAGTTAGTTAGTTAGTTAGTTAGTAGTTAGTTAGTTAGTTAGTTAGTTAGTTAGTTAGTTAGTTAGTTAGTTAGTTAGTTAGTTAGTTAGTTAGTTAGTTAGTAGTAGTTAGTTAGTTAGTTAGTTAGTTAGTTAGTAGTAGTTAGTTAGTTAGTAGTAGTTAGTTAGTTAGTTAGTTAGTTAGTTAGTAGTTAGTTAGTTAGTAGTTAGTAGTTAGTTAGTTAGTTAGTTAGTTAGTTAGTTAGTTAGTTAGTTAGTTAGTTAGTTAGTTAGTAGTTAGTTAGTTAGTTAGTTAGTAGTTAGTTAGTTAGTTAGTTAGTTAGTTAGTTAGTTAGTTAGTTAGTTAGTTAGTTAGTTAGTTAGTTAGTTAGTTAGTTAGTTAGTTAGTTAGTTAGTTAGTTAGTTAGTTAGTAGTTAGTTAGTTAGTTAGTTAGTTAGTTAGTTAGTTAGTTAGTTAGTTAGTTAGTTAGTAGTTAGTTAGTTAGTTAGTTAGTTAGTTAGTTAGTTAGTTAGTTAGTTAGTTAGTTAGTTAGTTAGTTAGTTAGTTAGTTAGTTAGTTAGTTAGTTAGTTAGTTAGTTAGTTAGTTAGTTAGTTAGTTAGTTAGTTAGTTAGTTAGTTAGTTAGTTAGTTAGTTAGTTTAGTTAGTAGTTAGTTAGTTAGTTAGTTAGTTAGTTAGTTAGTTAGTTAGTTAGTTAGTTAGTTAGTAGTTAGTTAGTTAGTTAGTTAGTTAGTTAGTTAGTTAGTTAGTAGTTAGTTAGTAGTTAGTTAGTTAGTTAGTTAGTAGTTAGTTAGTTAGTTAGTTAGTTAGTAGTTAGTTAGTTAGTTAGTTAGTTAGTAGTTAGTTAGTTAGTAGTTAGTTAGTTAGTTAGTAGTTAGTTAGTTAGTTAGTTAGTTAGTTAGTTAGTTAGTTAGTTAGTTAGTTAGTTAGTTAGTTAGTTAGTTAGTTAGTTAGTTAGTTAGTTAGTTAGTTTAGTTAGTTAGTTAGTTAGTTAGTTAGTTAGTTAGTTAGTTAGTTAGTTAGTTAGTAGTTAGTTAGTTAGTTAGTTAGTTAGTTAGTTAGTTAGTTAGTTAGTTAGTTAGTTAGTTAGTTAGTTAGTTAGTTAGTTAGTTAGTTAGTTAGTTAGTTAGTTAGTTAGTTAGTTAGTAGTTAGTTAGTTAGTAGTTAGTTAGTTAGTTAGTTAGTTAGTTAGTAGTTAGTTAGTTAGTTAGTTAGTTAGTTAGTTAGTTAGTTAGTTAGTTAGTTAGTTAGTTAGTTAGTTAGTTAGTTAGTTAGTTAGTAGTTAGTTAGTTAGTTAGTTAGTTAGTTAGTTAGTTAGTTAGTTAGTTAGTTAGTTAGTTAGTTAGTAGTTAGTTAGTAGTTAGTTAGTTAGTTAGTTAGTTAGTTAGTTAGTAGTTAGTTAGTTAGTTAGTTAGTTAGTTAGTTAGTTAGTTAGTTAGTTAGTTAGTTAGTTAGTTAGTTAGTTAGTTAGTTAGTTAGTTAGTTAGTTAGTTAGTAGTTAGTTAGTTAGTTAGTTAGTTAGTTAGTTAGTTAGTTAGTTAGTTAGTTAGTTAGTTAGTTAGTTAGTTAGTTAGTTAGTTAGTTAGTTAGTTAGTTAGTTAGTTAGTTAGTTAGTTAGTAGTTAGTTAGTTAGTTAGTTAGTTAGTTAGTTAGTTAGTTAGTTAGTTAGTTAGTTAGTTAGTTAGTTAGTTAGTTAGTTAGTTAGTTAGTTAGTTAGTTAGTTAGTTAGTTAGTAGTTAGTTAGTTAGTTAGTTAGTTAGTTAGTTAGTTAGTTAGTTAGTTAGTTAGTTAGTTAGTTAGTTAGTTAGTTAGTTAGTTAGTTAGTTAGTTAGTTAGTTAGTTAGTTAGTTAGTTAGTTAGTTAGTTAGTTAGTTAGTTAGTTAGTTAGTTAGTTAGTTAGTTAGTTAGTTAGTAGTTAGTTAGTTAGTTAGTTAGTTAGTTAGTTAGTTAGTTAGTTAGTTAGTTAGTTAGTTAGTTAGTTAGTTAGTTAGTTAGTTAGTTAGTTAGTTAGTTAGTTAGTTAGTTAGTTAGTTAGTTAGTTAGTTAGTTAGTAGTTAGTTAGTTAGTTAGTTAGTTAGTTAGTTAGTTAGTTAGTTAGTTAGTTAGTTAGTTAGTTAGTTAGTTAGTTAGTTAGTTAGTTAGTTAGTTAGTTAGTTAGTTAGTTAGTTAGTAGTTAGTTAGTTAGTTAGTTAGTAGTTAGTTAGTAGTTAGTTAGTTAGTTAGTTAGTTAGTTAGTAGTTAGTTAGTTAGTTAGTTAGTTAGTTAGTTAGTTAGTTAGTTAGTTAGTTAGTTAGTTAGTTAGTTAGTTAGTTAGTTAGTTAGTTAGTTAGTTAGTTAGTTAGTTAGTTAGTTAGTAGTTAGTTAGTTAGTTAGTTAGTTAGTTAGTAGTTAGTTAGTTAGTAGTTAGTTAGTTAGTTAGTTAGTTAGTTAGTTACAATTTTGCTTCATACTTATGGTCATTTTGAATGTTCCCGACTTAGAGGCCCTATTTGAGTTTACATTTCTTCTGCAGATTTTCAACATTTTGATTAAAAGAAATCCTTTTGTTAATAAACAATATATACACTTATAACCGAGTAGATACACACATACGTATGTATGTGTATATAGCAAAATTTAAAAATGTTCTGCATCATGCAGTTTTTCCCTCTTTAGTTTTCAACATCTTTATTATATATGTATTTCTTGTTGGGTTCTTCATGAACCGTATCTTTATGGTACAAACCATACACACACATGTACATTGTACGTACATTTGTATAAAGGTGTTTGCCCTGGTACATTTTTTTTGGGAATTATTATATGTATAAAAATTTTTTATAGTTTTGATTTTATTTTCAAACAGAAACCAACAACCTTGCCTTTAGCTATTTTAAAAGTGTTTACTTTTCAGTGGATTCTATCCAAATATATAATAAATTGAATAATGTAAATCAGTAAAATAAAATATTTGTATTGATTTAAATAGTTTTTTTTACTTAAATTGTATATCCTTTTATAGGTTAGTAAAATTTCTATTGTTTAGCTAAAATATCGGTATAATATTCAACATTATTACGTAATAAATTACTGGTCATAGTAGTTGAAACAAATGCTTAAAGCAACAATCAATCATTAGACAAGTAGGTACTTAATTTTAGTTCAAAACATTTTGAAATATTTTATGTTTTTTTGTTTGATATTCTGAAGACTGAAGACACACACAAAACTTGCAAAAGTCTCATTAATATCGGATTAAAAACAGAGGAGACAATAATGACATTGTCACTAAATATTTACAAAACCAAAAGACCAACAAAACAAGAAATAAAGTATAAAAACCACAAAAATTGTATTTAAACGAAATAGAGTAGAAAAACTTTCTGCTATAATGGGGGAAAAAGTGTTGAAAGAAATTTTACAACTTTTTGTTGCATGATGACAGTAAAGTAAAAAACGTATGCAATGCACACATACATACATACGTTTACACTGATTGTTGTCCAAAACATGAACTAAGTTGGATGCAGTGTGTCATTGTATTGGCAAATTTGCTAAGTTAACAACAATACAAGAAAAACAAGTAAGAAATTATGGTTGAGCAAGGCCGACCATATAATACCCTACACCTGTTACAAAAAAAATGTGATTTAGTTTACATAACAAAGCATTTGAGTTGAATTGTACCTTGCCTTAGATATACTTAAGCAATTTATTGTTGAATAAAATTGTGGACATTTAAGTCGAATTTTGAAGGGGGCTTTGAATAGGGACTATGGTCAAATGAGACCCTATAACTAAAAAATTAATGAGGGTCATCAAGGCTAGTATAGAACTTGGTTTAGCAGCTTTTTGTCGAGATACGAGTATATTAAACATAATTATGAACTTAAAAGCCCTATTAGTCCGGTTCAGTTGTATGGGGGCTAGGTGAAATAATAGACCGATGTTAACCATTTTCAACAGGCTTCATCTCCGTTACCATAAAAAATGGTGTGCCAAACTTCATTGAATTGTCTTCAAAATTGCGACCTGTAGTTTGATTAAAAAGTTTACAAGCCCTATTCGGGGGTTCAGTTGTATGGGGGCTAGGTGATATAATGGACCGATGTTAAACATTTTTAATAGACTTCGTATCTGGTACCATAGAAGATCGTGTGCCAAATTTCATTGAATTATCTTCAAAATTGCGACCTGTAGTTTGATTACAATGTTTACAAGCCCTATTCAGGGGTTCAGTTGTATGGGGGCTAGGTGAAATAATGGACCGATCGTAACTATTTTCAATAGGCTTCGTCCCTGGGTCAATAGAAGATCATGTACCAAATTTTATTGAATTATCTTCAAAAGTGCGAGCTGTAGTTTGATTACAAGGTTTACATGGACGGACGGACAGACGGACGGACATAGCTAAATCGACTCAGAAAATGATTCTAAGCCGATTGGTATACTTTAAGGTGGGTATAGGACCAATATTATTGTGCGTTACAAACATCAGCACAAACCCAATATACCCTCCCCACTAAAGTGGTGTAGGGTATAAATATTTTACAGAAGAGTTTTCTTTGTTCCTTGTGGTTAAAACAATCCCAAGGAAACTTAATATTTGAAATCTAACTGTAATAATACGTAAGATGATCTTACCAAAAGTGTTACTAAGGAATCAATTGTAAGATATTTTCTTATATTTTTCTGAAAGACAGGGGTCACTATGGAAGCCAACTTTTAACTTATTTATTCCTCATCTAAGATAAGGATAATTATCATTTATTTTAAGCTGCAAAATAAAGTTTTCCTTTTAAAAATATTTTCTAGTTTTCGCTACTAAATACTTTGAAGCAATTCTTTGCTTAAGCTTGAATATTCATTCATTCACTCACTCACTCATTCATAGTTTTATTTCTAAAAACTTTTACGACTTACACTTGCCGAGTGTTAGTTTGTTAAGTTTGATGTCTCCAAGAGATTATGCCAATGTCAGTGTTTTCTCGACCAACTATTTCAACAATTTGTATATTTAGCAACAAGAAATTGTACTGCAGCAGCACTTGCTGCAACGATAACTTCTCTAGAGTATTTAGCATGCAAATGAATTAATTGGTAACTTATTTATATTTTAAGTATTTGCTTGTCTATAGCAGTTTCGTAAACTTTTCATTGGCAAATATCTAACGAAGCAGCAGTGGCAGGATGACAGTATTTTTCTTATTGCAGCTGTTTTTGTGTTGTTGTACAACTAAAACTAGGAGTATAAAGGATTAAGTGTTAAAATATGTTTTTCAGTCTGACACTTATTTTAAATTTGGCTAGAGATATTAATGCTGAATTGACAAGTAGAAAATACTAAGTTTTTGTTAAAAGTTTTCTTAAAGGTTTTGTTTGAAAAGTGAAATATTGACATCTATATTTTAACAATTTTTCGTTGCGACCTAGGCCACTAACGAAATAATTCAGAAACTGCGAAAGGATTCGTAATCCACCTAAAGTTGAGAGCAGACCGATGGTGCTTAGCTGCCCTATATTCTACTATATGTATATGTTCTGTGTTATTTTTACATACATATTTTATAGTTTATTCCGAAAGACATTTTAATTTTATATTTCTGCAAATAAATGCGACCACCAACAGATTTAAATTTTCTTATCAGCACTTATGCCTATTTATGTGATAAGATATTTTTAAATATTTCTGATTGTATATATAATACGTATTAGTTGTTAGACCACAAAATGTTAATAATAAAATAAAAAGACCATATACATAAGGGTGTCCCGTGAACCAATTTTTTTAGCACACAGCAAAGATTGATTTTATATGGGAAATGAAAGTGATCACAGATTATCATTGTTTTGGCCCTATCTCTTCTAGTTCCCAGATAAATGAACTTTTATGTTTCACCCCAAAAATTGATTTTATATCAGAAATATAAGTGATCACAGATTTTCATTGTTTTGGCTTTATCTCTTCTAGTTTCCCAGATAAATGGAGTTTTATGTTTTCACAGAAAAAATCGATTTTATATAGGCAATGAAAGTGATCAGAGATTATCATTGTTAGGCACTATCTCTTCTAGTTTCCCAGATAATGCATTTTTATGTTTTCACCCAAAAAATCGATTTTTATATGGGAAATGAAAATGATCACAGATTTTCATTGTTTGGCTGTATCTCTTCTAGTTTCCCAAATAAATGGACTTTTACGTTTTCACCCAAAAATCGATTTTGTATGAGAAATAAAAGTGATCACAGATTACCATTGTTTTGGCTCTATCTCTTCTAGTTTCCCAAATAAATGCATTTTTATGTTTTCACCCAAAAAATCGATTTTATATGGGAAATGAAGTGATCACAGATTATCATTGTTTTGGCTCTATCTCTTCTAGTTTCCCAGATAAATGGACTTTTATGTTTTCACCCAAAAAATCGATTTTATATGGGAAATGAAAGTGATCACAGATTATCATTGTTTTGGCTCCATCTCTTCTAGTTTCCCAGATAAATGGACTTTTATGTTTTCACACAAAAAATCGATTTTATATGGGAAATGAAAGTGATCACAGATTATCATTGTTTTGGCTCTATCTCTTCTAGTTTCCCAGATAAATGGACTTTTATGTTTTCACCCAAAAAATCGATTTTATATGATAAATGAAAGTGATCACAGATTATCATTGTTTTGGCCCTATCTCTTCTAGTTTCCCAGATAAATGGACTTTTATGTTTTCACCCAAAAAATCGGCCCTATCTCTTCTAGTTTCCCAGATAAATGGACTTTTATGTTTTCACCCAAAAAATCGATTTTATATGGGAAATGAAAGTGATCACAGATTTTCATTGTTTTGGCTCTATCTCTTCTAGTTTCCCAGATAAATGGACTTTTATGTTTTGACTCAAAAAATCGATTTTATATGGGAAATGAAAGTGATCACAGATTATCATTGTTTTGGCTGTATTTCTTCTAGTTTCCCAGATAAATGGACTTTTATGTTTTGACTCAAAAAATCGATTTTATATGGGAAATGAAAGTGATCACAGATTATCATTGTTTTGGCTGTATCTCTTCTAGTTTCCCAGATAAATGGACTTTTATGTTTTCATCCAAAAAATCGATTTTATAAGGGAAATGAAAGTGATCACAGATTATCATTGTTTTGGCTCTATCTCTTCTGGTTTCCCAAATAAATGGACTTTTATGTTTTCACCCAAAAAATCGATTTTATATGGGAAATGAAAGTGATCACAGATTATCATTGTTTTGGCTGTATCTCTTCTAGTTTCCCAGATAAATGCATTTTTATGTTTTCACCTAAAAAATCGATTTTATATGGGAAATGAAAGTGATCACAGATTACCATTGTTTTGGCTCTATCTCTTCTGGTTTCCCAGATAAATGGACTTTTATGTTTTGACTCAAAAAATCGATTTTATATGGGAAATGAAAGTGATCACAGATTTTCATTGTTTTGGCCCTATCTCTTCTAGTTTCCCAGATAAATGGACTTTTATGTTTTGACTCAAAAAATCGATTTTATATGGGAAATGAATGTGATCACAGATTATCATTGTTTTGGCCCTATCTCTTCTAGTTTCCCAGATAAATGGACTTTTATGTTTTCACCCAAAAAATCAATTTAATATGGGAAATAAAAGTGATCACAGATTTTCATTGTTTTGGCCCTATTTCTTCTAGTTTCCCAGATAAATGGACTTTTATGTTTTCACCCAAAAAATCGATTTTATATGGGAAATGAAAGTGATCACAGATTATCATTGTTTTGGCTGTATCTCTTCTAGTTTCCCAGATAAATGCATTTTTATGTTTTCACCCAAAAAATCGATTTTATATGGGAAATGAAAGTGATCACAGATTATCATTGTTTTGGCTGTATCTCTTCTAGTTTCCCAGATAAATGGACTTTTATGTTTTCACCCAAAAAATCGATTTTATAAGGGAAATGAAAGTGATCACAGATTATCATTGTTTTGGCTCTATCTCTTCTGGTTTCCCAGATAAATGGACTTTTATGTTTTCACCAAAAAAATCGATTTTATATGGGAAATGAAAGTGATCACAGATCTCTTCTAGTTTCCCAGATAAATGGACTTTTATGTTTTTACCCAAAAAATCGATTTTATATGGGAAATGAAAGTGATCACAGATTATCATTGTTTTGGCTCTATCTCTTTTAGTTTCCCATATAAATGGATTTTTATGTTTTGACTCAAAAAATCGATTTTATATGGGAAATGAAAGTGATCACAGATTTTCATTGTTTTGGCTGTATCTCTTCTAGTTTCCCAAATAAATGGACTTTTACGTTTTCACCCAAAAATCGATTTTGTATGAGAAATGAAAGTGATCACAGATTACCATTGTTTTGGCTCTATCTCTTCTAGTTTCCCAAATAAATGCATTTTTATGTTTTCACACAAAAAATCGATTTTATATGGGAAATGAAAGTGATCACAGATCATCATTTTTTTGGCTGTATCTCTTCTAGTTTCCCAGATAAATGGACTTTTATGTTTTCACCCAAAAAATCGATTTTATATGATAAATGAAAGTGATCACAGATTTTCATTGTTTTGGCTCTATCTCTTCTGGTTTCCCAGATAAATGGACTTTTATGTTTTCACCCAAAAAATCGATTTTATATGGGAAATGAAAGTGATCACAGATTATCATTGTTTTGGCTCTATCTCTTCTAGTTTCCCAGATAAATGGACTTTTATGTTTTCACCCAAAAAATCGATTTTATATGGGAAATGAAAGTGATCACAGATTTTCATTGTTTTGGCTCTATCTCTTCTAGTTTCCCAGATAAATGGACTTTTATGTTTTGACTCAAAAAATCGATTTTATATGGGAAATGAAAGTGATCACAGATTATCATTGTTTTGGCTCTATCTCTTCTAGTTTCCCAGATAAATGGACTTTTATGTTTTCACCCAAAAAATCGATTTTATATGATAAATGAAAGTGATCACAGATTATCATTGTTTTGGCCCTATCTCTTCTAGTTTCCCAGATAAATGGACTTTTATGTTTTCACCCAAAAAATCGGCCCTATCTCTTCTAGTTTCCCAGATAAATGGACTTTTATGTTTTCACCCAAAAAATCGATTTTATATGGGAAATGAAAGTGATCACAGATTTTCATTGTTTTGGCTCTATCTCTTCTAGTTTCCCAGATAAATGGACTTTTATGTTTTGACTCAAAAAATCGATTTTATATGGGAAATGAAAGTGATCACAGATTATCATTGTTTTGGCTGTATTTCTTCTAGTTTCCCAGATAAATGGACTTTTATGTTTTGACTCAAAAAATCGATTTTATATGGGAAATGAAAGTGATCACAGATTATCATTGTTTTGGCTGTATCTCTTCTAGTTTCCCAGATAAATGGACTTTTATGTTTTCATCCAAAAAATCGATTTTATAAGGGAAATGAAAGTGATCACAGATTATCATTGTTTTGGCTCTATCTCTTCTGGTTTCCCAAATAAATGGACTTTTATGTTTTCACCCAAAAAATCGATTTTATATGGGAAATGAAAGTGATCACAGATTATCATTGTTTTGGCTGTATCTCTTCTAGTTTCCCAGATAAATGCATTTTTATGTTTTCACCTAAAAAATCGATTTTATATGGGAAATGAAAGTGATCACAGATTACCATTGTTTTGGCTCTATCTCTTCTGGTTTCCCAGATAAATGGACTTTTATGTTTTGACTCAAAAAATCGATTTTATATGGGAAATGAAAGTGATCACAGATTTTCATTGTTTTGGCCCTATCTCTTCTAGTTTCCCAGATAAATGGACTTTTATGTTTTGACTCAAAAAATCGATTTTATATGGGAAATGAATGTGATCACAGATTATCATTGTTTTGGCCCTATCTCTTCTAGTTTCCCAGATAAATGGACTTTTATGTTTTCACCCAAAAAATCAATTTAATATGGGAAATAAAGTGATCACAGATTTTCATTGTTTTGGCCCTATTTCTTCTAGTTTCCCAGATAAATGGACTTTTATGTTTTCACCCAAAAAATCGATTTTATATGGGAAATGAAAGTGATCACAGATTATCATTGTTTTGGCTGTATCTCTTCTAGTTTCCCAGATAAATGCATTTTTATGTTTTCACCCAAAAAATCGATTTTATATGGGAAATGAAAGTGATCACAGATTATCATTGTTTTGGCTGTATCTCTTCTAGTTTCCCAGATAAATGGACTTTTATGTTTTCACCCAAAAAATCGATTTTATAAGGGAAATGAAAGTGATCACAGATTATCATTGTTTTGGCTCTATCTCTTCTGGTTTCCCAGATAAATGGACTTTTATGTTTTCACCAAAAAAATCGATTTTATATGGGAAATGAAAGTGATCACAGATTTTCATTGTTTTGGCCCTATCTCTTCTAGTTTCCCAGATAAATGGACTTTTATGTTTTTCACCCAAAAAATCGATTTTATATGGGAAATGAAAGTGATCACAGATTATCATTGTTTTGGCTCTATCTCTTCTAGTTTCCCAGATAAATGGACTTTTATGTTTTGACTCAAAAAATCGATTTTATATGGGAAATGAAAGTGATCACAGATTTTCATTGTTTTGGCTGTATCTCTTCTAGTTTCCCAAATAAATGGACTTTTACGTTTTCACCCAAAAATCGATTTTATATGAGAAATGAAAGTGATCACAGATTATCATTGTTTTGGCTCTATCTCTTCTAGTTTCCCAAATAAATGACTTTTATGTTTTCACCAAAAAATCGATTTTATATGGGAAATGAAAGTGATCACAGATTATCATTGTTTTGGCTGTATCTCTTCTAGTTTCCCAGATAAATGGACTTTTATGTTTTCACCCAAAAAATCGATTTTATATGGGAAATGAAAGTGATCACAGATTATCATTGTTTTGGCTGTATCTCTTCTAGTTTCCCAGATAAATGGCATTTTATGTTTTCACCCAAAAAATCGATTTTATATGGGAAATGAAAGTGATCACAGATTATCATTGTTTTGGCTCTATCTCTTCTAGGTTTCCCAGATAAATGGACTTTTATGTTTTGACTCAAAAAATCGATTTTATATGGGAAATGAAAGTGATCACAGATTTTCATTGTTTTGGCCTATCTCTTCTAGTTTCCCAGATAAATGGACTTTTATGTTTTGACTCAAAAAATCGATTTTATATGGGAAATGAAAGTGATCACAGATTTTCATTGTTTTGGCCCTATCTCTTCTAGTTTCCCAGATAAATGGACTTTTATGTTTTCACCCAAAAAATCGATTTTATATGGGAAATGAAAGTGATCACAGATTATCATTGTTTTGGCTGTATCTCTTCTAGTTTCCCAGATAAATGGACATTTTTATGTTTTCACCCAAAAAATCGATTTTATATGGGAAATGAAAGTGATCACAGATTATCATTGTTTTGGCTCTATCTCTTCTAGTTTCCCAGATAAATGGACTTTTATGTTTTGACTCAAAAAATCGATTTTATATGGGAAATGAAAGTGATCACAGATTTTCATTGTTTTGGCCCTATCTCTTCTAGTTTCCCAGATAAATGGACTTTTATGTTTTGACTCAAAAAATCGATTTTATATGGGAAATGAAAGTGATCACAGATTTTCATTGTTTTGGCCCTATCTCTTCTAGTTTCCCAGATAAATGGACTTTTATGTTTTCACCCAAAAAATCGATTTTATATGGGAAATGAAAGTGATCACAGATTATCATTGTTTTGGCTCTATCTCTTCTAGTTTCCCAGATAAATGGACTTTTATGTTTTCACCCAAAAAATCGATTTTATATGGGAAATGAAAGTGATCACAGATTATCATTGTTTTGGCTGTATCTCTTCTAGTTTCCCAGATAAATGGACTTTTATGTTTTCACCCAAAAAATCGATTTTATATGGGAAATGAAAGTGATCACAGATTATCATTGTTTTGGCTCTATCTCTTCTAGTTTCCCAGATAAATGGACTTTTATGTTTTCACCCAAAAAATCGATTTTATATGGGAAATGAAAGTGATCACAGATTTTCATTGTTTTGGCCCTATCTCTTCTAGTTTCCCAGATAAATGGACTTTTATGTTTTCACCCAAAAAATCGATTTTATATGGGAAATGAAAGTGATCACAGATTATCATTGTTTTGGCTCTATCTCTTCTAGTTTCCCAGATAAATGGACTTTTATGTTTTCACCCAAAAAATCGATTTTATATGGGAAATGAAAGTGATCACAGATTTTCATTGTTTTGGCTCTATCTCTTCTAGTTTCCCAGATAAATGGACTTTTATGTTTTCACCCAAAAATCGATTTTATATGGGAAATGAAAGTGATCACAGATTATCATTGTTTTGGCTCTATCTCTTCTAGTTTCCCAGATAAATGGACTTTTATGTTTTCACCCAAAAAATCGATTTTATATGGGAAATGAAAGTGATCACAGATTATCATTGTTTTGGCTCTATCTCTTCTAGTTTCCCAGATAAATGGACTTTTATGTTTTCACCCAAAAAATCGATTTTATATGGAAATGAAAGTGATCACAGATTTTCATTGTTTTGGCTCTATCTCTTCTAGTTTCCCAGATAAATGGACTTTTATGTTTTCACCCAAAAAATCGATTTTATATGGGAAATGAAAGTGATCACAGATTATCATTGTTTTGGCTCTATCTCTTCTAGTTTCCCAGATAAATGGACTTTTATGTTTTCACCCAAAAAATCGATTTTATATGGGAAATGAAAGTGATCACAGATTATCATTGTTTTGGCTCTATCTCTTCTAGTTTCCCAGATAAATGGACTTTTATGTTTTCACCCAAAAAATCGATTTTATATGGGAAATGAAAGTGATCACAGATTATCATTGTTTTGGCTCTATCTCTTCTAGTTTCCCAGATAAATGGACTTTTATGTTTTGACTCAAAAAATCGATTTTATATGGGAAATGAAAGTGATCACAGATTTTCATTGTTTTGGCTCTATCTCTTCTAGTTTCCCAGATAAATGGACTTTTATGTTTTGACTCAAAAAATCGATTTTATATGGGAAATGAAAGTGATCACAGATTTTCATTGTTTTGGCCTATCTCTTCTAGTTTCCCAGATAAATGGACTTTTATGTTTTGACTCAAAAAATCGATTTTATATGGGAAATGAAAGTGATCACAGATTATCATTGTTTTGGCTCTATCTCTTCTAGTTTCCCAGATAAATGGACTTTTATGTTTTCACCCAAAAAATCGATTTTATATGGGAAATGAAAGTGATCACAGATTATCATTGTTTTGGCTGTATCTCTTCTAGTTTCCCAGATAAATGGCATTTTTATGTTTTCACCCAAAAAATCGATTTTATATGGGAAATGAAAGTGATCACAGATTATCATTGTTTTGGCTCTATCTCTTCTAGTTTCCCAGATAAATGGACTTTTATGTTTTCATCCAAAAAATCGATTTTATATGGGAAATGAAAGTGATCACAGATTATCATTGTTTTGGCTCTATCTCTTCTAGTTTCCCAGATAAATGGACTTTTATGTTTTCACCCAAAAAATCGATTTTATATGGGAAATGAAAGTGATCACAGATTATCATTGTTTTGGCTGTATCTCTTCTAGTTTCCCAGATAAATGGACTTTTATGTTTTCACCCAAAAAATCGATTTTATATGGGAAATGAAAGTGATCACAGATTTTCATTGTTTTGGCTCTATCTCTTCTAGTTTCCCAGATAAATGGACTTTTATGTTTTCACCCTAAAAATCGATTTTATATGGGAAATGAAAGTGATCACAGATTTTCATTGTTTTGGCTGTATCTCTTCTAGTTTCCCAAATAAATGGACTTTTACGTTTTCACCCAAAAATCGATTTTATAAGGGAAATGAAAGTGATCACAGATTATCATTGTTTTGTCCCTATCTCTTCTAGTTTCCCAGATAAATGGACTTTTATGTTTTCACCCAAAAAATGGATTTTATATGGGAAATGAAAGTGATCACAGATTTTCATTGTTTTGGCTGTATCTCTTCTAGTTTCCCAAATAAATGGACTTTTACGTTTTCACCCAAAAAATCGATTTTATATGGGAAATGAAAGTGATCACAGATTATCATTGTTTTGGCCCTATCTCTTCTAGTTTCCCAGATAAATGGACTTTTATGTTTTCACCCAAAAATGGATTTTATATGGGAAATGAAAGTGATCACAGATTTTCATTGTTTTGGCTGTATCTCTTCTAGTTTCCCAAATAAATGGACTTTTACGTTTTCACCCAAAAATCGATTTTGTATGAGAAATGAAAGTGATCACAGATTACCATTGTTTTGGCTCTATCTCTTCTAGTTTCCCAAATAAATGACTTTTATGTTTTCACCCAAAAAATCGATTTTATATGGGAAATGAAAGTGATCACAGATCATAATTTTTTTGGCTGTATCTCTTCTAGTTTCCCAGATAAATGGACTTTTATGTTTTCACCCAAAAAATCGATTTTATATGGGAAATGAAAGTGATTACAGATTATCATTGTTTTGGCTCCATCTCTTCTAGTTTCCCAGATAAATGGACTTTTATGTTTTCACACAAAAAATCGATTTTATATGGGAAATGAAAGTGATCACAGATTATCATTGTTTTGGCTCTATCTCTTCTAGTTTCCCAGATAAATGGACTTTTATGTTTTCACCCAAAAAATCGATTTTATATGACAAATGAAAGTGATCACAGATTTTCATTGTTTTGGCTCTATCTCTTCTAGTTTCCCAGATAAATGGACTTTTATGTTTTCACCCAAAAAATCGATTTTATATGGGAAATGAAAGTGATCACAGATTATCATTGTTTTGGCTCTATCTCTTCTAGTTTCCCAGATAAATGGTCTTTTATGTTTTCACCCAAAAAATCGATTTTATATGATAAATGAAAGTGATCACAGATTATCATTGTTTTGGCCCTATCTCTTCTAGTTTCCCAGATAAATGGACTTTTATGTTTTCACCCAAAATTCCAGAATGAAATGATTTTTCACCAGAATTATCATGGCCCTTATCTCTTCTAGTTTCCCAGATAAATGGACTTTTATGTTTTCACCCAAAAAATCGATTTTATATGGGAAATGAAAGTGATCACAGATTTTCATTGTTTTGGCTCTATCTCTTCTAGTTTCCCAGATAAATGGACTTTTTATGTTTTGACCCAAAAAATCGATTTTATATGGGAAATGAAAGTGATCACAGATTATCATTGTTTTTGGCTGTATTCTCTTCTAGTTCCCAGATAAATGGACTTTTATGTTTTGACTCAAAAAATCGATTTTATATGGGAAATGAAAGTGATCACAGATTATCATTGTTTTGGCCTGTATCTCTTCTAGTTCCCAGATAAATGGACTTTTATGTTTTCATCCAAAAAATCGATTTTATAGGGAAATGAAAGTGATCACAGATTATCATTGTTTTGGCTCTATCTCTTCTAGGTTTCCCAGATAAATGGACTTTATGTTTTGCACTCAAAAAATCGATTTTATATGGGAAATGAAAGTGATCACAGATTATCATTGTTTTGGCTTATCTCTTCTAGTTTCCCAGATAAATGGACTTTTATGTTTTCACCTAAAAAATCGATTTTATATGGGAAATGAAAGTGATCACAGATTATCATTGTTTTGGCTCTATCTCTTCTAGTTTCCCAGATAAATGGACTTTTATGTTTTGACTCAAAAATCGATTTTATATGGGAAATGAAAGTGATCACAGATTTTCATTGTTTTGGCCCTATCTCTTCTAGTTTCCCAGATAAATGGACTTTTATGTTTTGACTCAAAAAATCGATTTTATATGGGAAATGAAATGTGATCACAGATTATCATTGTTTTGGCTCTATCTCTTCTAGTTTCCCAGATAAATGGACTTTTATGTTTTCACCCAAAAAATCGATTTATATGGGAAATGAAAGTGATCACAGATTTTCATTGTTTTGGCCCTATCTCTTCTAGTTTCCCAGATAAATGGACTTTTATGTTTTCACCCAAAAAATCGATTTTATATGGGAAATGAAAGTGATCACAGATTATCATTGTTTTGGCTGTATCTCTTCTAGTTTCCCAGATAAATGGACTTTTATGTTTTCACCCAAAAAATCGATTTTATATGGGAAATGAAAGTGATCACAGATTATCATTGTTTTGGCTCTATCTCTTCTAGTTTCCCAGATAAATGGACTTTTATGTTTTCACCCAAAAAATCGATTTTATATGGGAAATGAAAGTGATCACAGATTATCATTGTTTTGGCTCTATCTCTTCTAGTTTCCCAGATAAATGGACTTTTATGTTTTCACCAAAAAATCGATTTTATATGGGAAATGAAAGTGATCACAGATTATCATTGTTTTGGCTCTATCTCTTCTAGTTTCCCAGATAAATGGACTTTTATGTTTTTACCCAAAAAATCGATTTTATATGGGAAATGAAAGTGATCACAGATTATCATTGTTTTGGCTCTATCTCTTCTTAGTTTCCCAGATAAATGGACTTTTATGTTTTGACTCAAAAATCGATTTTATATGGGAAATGAAAGTGATCACAGATTATCATTGTTTTGGCTCTATCTCTTCTAGTTTCCCAGATAAATGGACTTTTATGTTTTTCACCCAAAAATCGATTTTATATGGGAAATGAAAGTGATCACAGATTATCATTGTTTTGGCTCTATCTCTTCTAGTTTCCCAAATAAATGGACTTTTTATGTTTTCACCCAAAAAATCGATTTTATATGGGAAATGAAAGTGATCACAGATTATCATTGTTTTGGCTCTATCTCTTCTAGTTTCCCAGATAAATGGACTTTTATGTTTTCACCCAAAAAATCGATTTTATATGGGAAATGAAAGTGATCACAGATTATTCATTGTTTTGGCTCTATCTCTTCTAGTTTCCCAGATAAATGGACTTTTATGTTTTCACCCAAAAAATCGATTTTATATGGGAAATGAAAGTGATCACAGATTATCATTGTTTTGGCTCTATCTCTTCTAGTTTCCCAGATAAATGGACTTTTATGTTTTCACCCAAAAAATCGATTTTATATGGGAAATGAAAGTGATCACAGATTATCATTGTTTTGGCTGTATCTCTTCTAGTTTCCCAGATAAATGGACATTTTATGTTTTCACCCAAAAAATCGATTTTATATGGGAAATGAAAGTGATCACAGATTATCATTGTTTTGGCTCTATCTCTTCTGGTTTCCCAGATAAATGGACTTTTATGTTTTGACTCAAAAAATCGATTTTATATGGGAAATGAAAGTGATCACAGATTATCATTGTTTTGGCCCTATCTCTTCTAGTTTCCCAGATAAATGGACTTTTATGTTTTGACTCAAAAAATCGATTTTATATGGAAATGAATGTGATCACAGATTTTCATTGTTTTGGCCCTATCTCTTCTAGTTTCCCAGATAAATGGACTTTTATGTTTTCACCCAAAAAATCGATTTTATATGGGAAATGAAAGTGATCACAGATTATCATTGTTTTGGCTCTATCTCTTCTAGTTTCCCAGATAAATGGACTTTTATGTTTTCACCCAAAAAATCGATTTTATATGGGAAATGAAAGTGATCACAATTATCATTGTTTTGGCTGTATCTCTTCTAGTTTCCCAGATAAATGCATTTTTATGTTTTCACCCAAAAAATCGATTTTATATGGGAAATGAAAGTGATCACAGATTATCATTGTTTTTGGCTCTATCTCTTCTAGTTTCCCAGATAAATGGACTTTTATGTTTTTACTCAAAAAATCGATTTTATATGGGAAATGAAAGTGATCACAGATTATCATTGTTTTGGCTCTATCTCTTCTAGTTTCCCAGATAAATGGACTTTTATGTTTTCACTCAAAAAATCGATTTTATATGGGAAATGAAAGTGATCACAGATTATCATTGTTTTGGCTGTATCTCTTCTAGTTTCCCAGATAAATGCATTTTTATGTTTTCACCCAAAAAATCGATTTTATATGGGAAATGAAAGTGATCACAGATTATCAGTGTTTTGGCTCTATCTCTTCTAGTTTCCCAATATAAATGGACTTTTATGTTTTCACCAAAAAAT
>NW_023995478.1:62500-109403 GCF_015586225.1 Lucilia sericata | reverse complement strand
TAGTGGTGCAGGGTATAACTACTTCCCACATACATCATACAAATTCCCATGAAAAATGTCGAAGCAACATAATAAATAAGCCTCTGTAGCAGCAATGAGAAAGAACATATACGAGCCTTATAATTAGCTTTAGTTTTCATAACATAAACTATAATAATTGGCTTTAAAGTTTTAACACGAAAACCGACAAACGCTATAACATTAACAATATCAACCACCCTCAACAGCGGACAACCACCATAGCTAGAAAGTAATTAAGTTATATTTTAAAAGAGGTCAAGACCAACACTTAATGGGTGAAGATTTCTTTTCAATATTTTTCCGTTAATAATTGGCTGTTTGATTTTCTATCAGACTGACAGGAAATGAAAATCATTAAACTAGAAGCTGAAAAGAACAGTTTTTCGACACTTAACAAGAATTTAAGCGAAATTCATTAACATGAGAGTTTAACTTGTTAGATTAAAATGATGATACAGCTAATGCTACTGCTGCTGCCGCTGATGTTGCTGACAGCAATGATGAGCAGCTAATTATTTTGATGACCAGCTGTGCTATAAGTAAAATAAATCTAAAAAAAATTAAACAATAAATTCAACAAGTTTAAGTAAAGAAAAATGTTTTATATAGCATATAAATAAGGCTGTTGTATTAAGCTCAAAAACACAGTAGACATTTAGGCATTTGCCAACATGTTATAATATTAAGCTCTTAAATCAAATCTCGTTATTAAACACAAAAGTCGAAAAATAATATGATAATCGTTATGACTTATTCAATAAAGCCATTTGCTTAAAAATTATAAAAATAATAAAATCAAAGTATAGCTTTAGGCGTTTAGCAATTATACTAAAATGCTGGCTGTTCATTTTATTCTGTTTAATTTGCTTGCCATCCTCTGCTTGTTCGAATATCTACTTTAAATTATTTAAATTTTTGTTGACTTTACTGAGAATTAAATACCTTTGGCCATAAAAAAAAAATTAATTCCTAAACTTTTTTACATCTACCTTGTAAGGTAGTTTATTCTATTTCCTTTTCGGCATTTTCTTACATTTGTTGTTAATTAAAACTTAAAAGTCAATGTTTTCATTTCTTTGTGGAGCGCTAAAAGCTCTTAAAGTATACTTGATGGCAAAAAATAAGCAAATAAGACTTTTAGCTGGGTCAGTAAACCGTAAGTATTATTATGATTGCCTGTTCAGTTCTAGTTCAATTAGTTCAGTTCTAGTTCAGTTCTGTTCAAGTTCTAGTCAGTTCTAGTTCAGTTCTAGTTCAGTTCTAGTTCAGTTCTAGTTCAGTTATAGTTCCGTTCTAGTTCAGTTTCTAGTTCAGTTCGTTCAGTTCTAGTCATTCTAGTTCAGTTCTAGTTCCGTCTAGTTCAGTTCTAGTTCAGTTCTAGTTCAGTTCTAGTTCAGTTCTAGTTCAGTTCTAGTTCAGTTCTAGTTCAGTTCTAGTTCAGTTCTAGTTCAGTTCTAGTTCAGTTCTAGTTCAGTTCTAGTCAGTTCTAGTTCAGTTCAGTTCAGTTCTAGTTCAGTTCTAGTTCAGTTCTAGTCTTCTAGTTCTAGTCAGTTCTAGTTCAGTTTCTAGTTCAGTTCTAGTCAGTTCTAGTTCAGTTCTAGTTCAGTTCTAGTTCAGTTCTGAGTTCAGTTCTAGTTCAGTCTAGTTTCAGTTCTAGTTCAGTTCTAGTTCAGTTCTAGTTCAGTTCTAGTTCAGTTCTCTCAGTTCTAGTTCAGTTCTAGTTCAGTTCTAGTTCAGTTCTAGTTCAGTTCTAGTTCAGTTCTAGTTCAGTTCTAGTTCAGTTCTAGTTCAGTTCTAGTTCAGTTCTAGTTCAGTTCTAGTTCAGTTCTAGTTCAGTTCTAGTTCAGTTCTAGTTCAGTTCTAGTTCAGTTCTAGTTCAGTTCTAGTTCAGTTCTAGTTCAGTTCTAGTTCAGTTCTAGTTCAGTTCTAGTTCAGTTCTAGTTCAGTTCTAGTTTCAGTTCTAGTTCAGTTCTAGTTCAGTTCTAGTTCAGTTCTAGTTCAGTTCTAGTTCAGTTCTAGTTCAGTTCTAGTTCAGTTCTAGTTCAGTTCTAGTTCAGTTCTAGTTCAGTTCTAGTTCAGTTCTAGTTCAGTTTCTAGTTCAGTTCTAGTTTCAGTTCTAGTTCAGTTCTAGTTTCAGTCTATTCAGTTCTAGTTCATTTCTAGTTCAGTTCTAGTTCAGTTCTAGTTCCGTTCTAGTTCAGTTCTAGGTTCATGGTTCTAGTTCAGTTCATAGTTCAGTTAGTTCAGTTCTAGTTCAGTTCTAGTTCAGTTCTAGTTCAGTTCTAGTTCAGTTCTAGTTCAGTTCTAGTTCAGTTCTAGTTCAGTTCTAGTTCAGTTTCTAGTTCAGTTCTAGTTCAGTTCTAGTTCAGTTCTAGTTCAGTTCTAGTTCAGTTCTAGTTCAGTTCTAGTTCAGTTCTAGTTCAGTTCTAGTTCAGTTCTAGTTCAGTTCTAGTTCAGTTCTAGTTCAGTTCTAGTTCAGTTCTAGTTCAGTTCTAGTTCAGTTCTAGTTCAGTTCTAGTTCAGTTCTAGTTCAGTTCTAGTTCAGTTCTAGTTCAGTTCTAGTTCAGTTCTAGTTCAGTTCTAGTTCAGTTCTAGTTCAGTTCTAGTTCAGTTCTAGTTCAGTTCTAGTTCAGTTCTAGTTCAGTTCTAGTTCAGTTCTAGTTCAGTTCTAGTTCAGTTCTAGTTCAGTTCTAGTTCAGTTCTAGTTCAGTTCTAGTTCAGTTCTAGTTCAGTTCTAGTTCAGTTCTAGTTCAGTTCTAGTTCAGTTCTAGTTCAGTTCTAGTTCAGTTCTAGTTCAGTTCTAGTTCAGTTCTAGTTCAGTTCTAGTTCAGTTCTAGTTCAGTTCTAGTTCAGTTCTAGTTCAGTTCTAGTTCAGTTCTAGTTCAGTTTCAGTTCAGTTCTAGTTCAGTTCTAGTTCAGTTCTAGTTCAGTTCTAGTTCAGTTCTAGTTCAGTTCTAGTTCAGTTCTAGTTCAGTTCTAGTTCAGTTCTAGTTCAGTTCTAGTTCAGTTCTAGTTCAGTTCTAGTTCAGTTCTAGTTCAGTTCTAGTTCAGTTCTAGTTCAGTTCTAGTTCAGTTCTAGTTCAGTTCTAGTTCAGTTCTAGTTCAGTTCTAGTTCAGTTCTAGTTCAGTTCTAGTTCAGTTCTAGTTCAGTTCTAGTTCAGTTCTAGTTCAGTTCTAGTTCAGTTCTAGTTCAGTTCTAGTTCAGTTCTTCGTAGTTCAGTTCTAGTTCAGTTCTAGTTCAGTTCAGTTCAGTTCTAGTTCAGTTCTAGTTCAGTTCTAGTGTCAGTTCTAGTTCAGTTCTAGTTCAGTTCTAGTTCAGTTCTAGTTCAGTTCTAGTTCAGTTCTAGTTCAGTTCTAGTTCAGTTCTAGTTCAGTTCTAGTTCAGTTCTAGTTCAGTTCTAGTTCAGTTCTAGTTCAGTTCTAGTTCAGTTCTAGTTCAGTTCTAGTTCAGTTCTAGTTCAGTTCTAGTTCAGTTCTAGTTCAGTTCTAGTTCAGTTCTAGTTCAGTTCTAGTTCAGTTCTAGTTCAGTTCTAGTTCAGTTCTAGTCAGTTCTCATTGCAAGCGGTTGTGTTTTTCTAAGTGCTCTGAAGAAAAGTAAAACAATTAAAAAGAAAATAAATATTAAACAAAAAAACTATATCAAATACAAAACTATTAAAACTATTTTGAAACCCTTAATAAAACAATTAAAAAGCTTATTGTTTTAAATAATTTTTAAAAAAATACCAAAACAATAATAAACAAAAGCCGGTGTTTTTAAAATATCAAAGAAAGTGAAAAGATGAGTATGCCAGTAATATGCAATCAATGCAAAAAAGAAATTACAACAACAAACTATGTGAAATGTTTCAATTGCAATTCCAATTACCACTTCTCTCCGTGCTCCCCTCTCTCTGAAAGCACATATCTGAGTATGTACGGAGAGAAAAAAACATCGTGGAAATGCCACATATGTAAACCACGTAATCGGTCACCGAATACTCTTTACCAAACTGTGGTGTTTGGTGACAATAACAACAAGAAAAAAGCCCGAGCTGATGACGAAGAGGATGTAGAAAATGACCAAGCTAAAAAATTTAAGGAGAATATGTCACTGACCTCTGTCAACAACAAACTATGTAAATTGGAATCCGACGTCTCAGAATTCAAATCAGATATGAAAGATGTCAAAACAACAATGGTAGAAATAAAAGAAGAGATACATGTTACTCTTTCATCCATATCTACTACTCTTGCGACACTGGTTACTCAAATTAAAGATCTAAATGAGAAAGATAAACAAAGAGAGAGTCAAATCAATGATCTCATGGAGAAAGATAAGGAAAAGGAGAAACAAATAATATCCATGCAGAAAGAAATAAACAAGCTCCAACAACAACAACTGAGCAAAAACATTGAAATAAAAAATATTGAGAATAAACAAATGTCCGAGTATGATATCATTAAAACAATAGCTACATCAGTTAATGTGGATGTAAACGTAGGGGACATAAATAGAGCCTACCGTTTGAAACAAAGTAATAAGATAATTGTAGAATTCGCTACACTTAACAAAAAAAACGAGTTAATGAATAAAATTGAAAGGCACAGAGTCGATGCAAACCTTATCAATAATGAAAACCAAGGCAATAAATTTAAGTTTATATACATAAATGATGAATTGACCTTCAACAATCGTCGCCTTCTCTGGCTTGCTAAAACCAAGGCAAAGGAGGCCAATTGGAAATATATCTGGGTACGCAATGGCAATATATGTGCACGTAAAAATGAAAACTCTCCACTCTTTATCATCAATAATGCTGCTGACATTGAGTCTATTTCAAACACAATGTAAACAAAATAAAACATACACTTTTTATATTCATAAACATCTTTCTTAATAAAACAAAAAATGAATAAACAAACACAAACATTAAATACTTTTAGTAAAATTAATAAAGAACTAGTAAGTTATCCCATATCACTTATATACATGAACATACGATCACTTAGACTTAATTTCACATCTTTTCTCTCAACAATAAACAACATAATATCCAAAATTAAAATCATAGTACTAGTTGAAACAAACATAACCGATAACGAAAACATTTTTTACACAATAAAAGGTTTCAACTCTGTATTCCTAAACAGAGAAACTAAAGGAGGAGGAATTGTAGTTTACATTGCAGAGTATTTGTCATTTACTGAGATTAGTCTAAACCCCATATCTTTCGAATGCATACGAATAGATATCAATATAAATAACAAAATAATTTCTCTGCTATCCATTTACCGTCCCCCACATCAAAATATACCAATGTTTATCAACGAACTAGAGTCTATCATAAACAACATCAAAAATAAACAAGAGATTATAATAGCAGGAGATATAAATATTGATATTTTAAGAGAAAACTGCACAACAACAACATATCTTAACATGGTAATGTGTAATGGACTGCAATGTATGATAAACGAAAGTACACGTGAAGATGTAAAAAGAAACACCAACACGTGTATCGATCATATCTTATTGAGAAATACCAAAACAACAAAAGCACATGCACTAATAATAACAACAAGTATTTCTGATCACTACTCTCTGTTTTGTTGTTTAAATGAAGAAATAAACAAACAGGAAGAACAAACCACAATAAGACAGGGGCCACAATTTAGTAATTTTAAAATAAATAAACAAATTCAGGCAACAAATTGGAATATTATAATGCAACAGGAGAAAAATGCAAATGATTTATATAACAAATTACATGAAAAATTCAGTGAAATATATAAAAAGTCGACAAAAAAACAACAACAAAATATAAAAAGATCGTTAAATCCGTGGATTTCGGAAGAAATTGTGAAATATTGTGAGGTACGGGATAAACTTTTTAAAAAATGGCGAAATAACCGCAAAAACAAAATCTATGAAAAAGAATATAAATCTTTTAGAAACTTATTAAACAAAAAAATAACTTATGAAAAAAACACATATTATAAAAATAAATTTATTGAAAAAAGAAACGATATACGCGCAACCTGGCAACTTATTAATGAAATAATTGGTAAAAATAATACAAATATTGATAGCTTTATAACAAAAAACTTTAAAAACGAGAATGTAGGCGATATAGTAAATAATTTCGCGTTAAATTTTAATGCAAATATCCAAAAAATAGTACACAACTGTGACATAAAAACCACAAATAACATTGAAACATCGCTGCAAAACTCAATCTATATTGACTATGCCAGTGAAGAGGAAATATATAACATCCTAAACACATTAAATTCAAGAAAAGGTGCAGGAGCCGATGGCATACGAGCAATAGATATTAAAAATAACGCTAACTATTTAACCCCAATAATAACCAAATTAATTAATTCAAGTATAGAACAAGCTATTGTACCTAATATATTAAAAACCTCTATCGTTAGACCAATTTATAAAACTGGTAATAGAATTGATTACAATAACTATAGGCCAATAGCCATACTACCAACAATAGAAAAAATTCTCGAAGAAATCGTTGTCAGAAGACTCAAAAGTTTTTTGGATAAATATACAATTATTAACAAGAATCAATTTGGGTTTCAAAAGGGTAAAAATATAAACCAACTATTGGGTAACTTTTCAAATCTCATTAACGGATGTTTGAGTAAACACATGCATATACTAGTAATGTTCATCGACTTCAGTAAAGCGTTTGATACTCTGTCGCATATTAAAATGGTCCAAATTCTTGAAAGAAATGGTATACGAGGAAATATATTAAACTGGTTTAAAAGCTATTTAGAATGTAGATCTTTTCGCGTAAAAATCAACAATGAACTAAGCAACAACGTATCATGTGATTATGGTATACCGCAAGGATCCAAACTAGGCCCAATATTATACATATTATATGCTAATGACATGATGAAACGCTTAAAAGACACAACTTTTGCATACGCTGATGATACAGCTATAGTAGTTGCGGATAAACACATAAAAAATGCAACTGAAACAATGCAAGAACAATTAGACATTGCAACGAAATGGTGCCACGATAGTGGACTTATCATCAATGCAAACAAAACCAAGTTAATGCACATAAAACCTCCCCATCTTACCAGCTCAAACATAGAAATAAAATATCATGATTATGAATGTTTACACCAGAATGCCAATAAAAACATCAGTAACAATGATAACTGTTCGACTATTATAGAAATGGTGAATTCGTATAAATACCTAGGAGTATATGTCGACAACACATTCAAATGGAAAACGCATATAGAAAGTCTACAAAAAAAACTTCGAAAAACGTCATATATTCTATATCATTTAAGTAATTGTGCTACTTATAATGTACTGCGTCAAGCATATTTCTCTTTAGTCGAATCATATATAAGACATGGGATATCGGCTTGGGGAAACGTGAAATACAAAAGTACATTACAAAAAACTCAGGAACGCATACTTAAAATACTATGGAAAAAACATCAATACCATATAAATGACATCAATAATGAAACAACAAATCGCACCAATGAAAACTCTGATGGCATTGCCAAGTCGTTAAATATCTTAACCGTTAAAAATATATATTATATAACAATACTTAAAGAATTTCATAATAATACAACGCTTCTTCAAGCTATCGATCATTCGCATAACACAAGACACAGATCCCAGGGAAAATACAAAATTGAACGTTTCCAGAATGAATACGGTAGAAATACACTGAAAGTATCACTACCCACAATCTGTAACAAAATACCAACCCAAATATTAAGTATAACAAATATTCACAAAAGAAATAAACTTATTAAAAACTATCTCATAAGCTTGCAATGAAATTGAACATGAACTACAAAACAAGTCAAATAACTAACAATATCCAACACAACCGCTTTTGTAATCCAATGTCCTGCAGACAAGCTGAACAGCTTTGCGGGGTAGATTATGAAAAGGAAAATCTAAATCTCAACACCAGGGCCTATGGAACCACAACATCGAAGTCATATCCAATCCGCTATGTCATACTAATGAACTGATATGAAGGTTTATCCATTCCTGGCGACTTATGATGCCGTAAAATCAAAATACATAATATACTTTTGGATTATTGTATTTTTACATTTGTTTATTATTGATAATTACCTATGTATATATGAAAAAATTTTTTGAATAAAAACAACATTTAAGTTCAAAAAAAAAAAAAAAAAAAAAAAAAAAAAAAAAAAAAAAAAAAAAAAGTTCAGTTCTAGTTCAGTTCTAGTTCAGTTCTAGTTCAGTTCTAGTTCAGTTCTAGTTCAGTTCTAGTTCAGTTCTAGTTCAGTTCTAGTTCTAGTTCAGTTCTAGTTCAGTTCTAGTTCAGTTCTAGTTCAGTTCTAGTTCAGTTCTAGTTCAGTTCTAGTTCAGTTCTAGTTCAGTTCAAGTTCAGTTCTAGTTCAATTAAAAGTAAGGCTTTTACGTAAATAAATTTATTAGTTTAATATATTTATACTTTTATTTCTATTAAAGTTATTTTTAGACTGAACTGAACCATTGGTTATTGTTTTATTAAAACACTTGTAAGACGATTCCCTTCAAAACTTATTTAACTAATTGATACAGTAACCTGTATTTTTGCTCACATTTTCTCCTCTCTAGCTCTCCCCATAAACCCACCTGTTTGCAAATCGTATTAAACAATACTACGCGCCGCACTTAAAAAAAAACATTAGTATAACATGTCAAGTGGATTCGAAAACTCTTGATAATCTAAACAACATATGGCACTTGAACAATTTATTCAAGAGTTGTTTTTAAATATGTTATATTTATAGGACCAGTAGTCCAAGCGTCTTTAAATGGTGCAGATTGGAATCCTTCCAACAATTGCAACAACTCTTATAAGAAAAATTTATATCATCTGGCCATGCTAATGTTGCTACCACTAGTTCAATGGGCTAATCACATCCTTGTTGGTATCAGAAGAGACCAGTAAGTCTCTTTTCTGATTGCTGTAATTTAACTGTTTTTGTAATACAACAGCTTTAACATATTTTGGAAAACAATTATTATACTGTCAGACATTCCCTCTAGTCAACAGACGTATAAAAATAAAACAAAATGTTTAAAAATTAATTAACAAAAGCTTTCTGTTGATAATTTTAAATTTGAATTTACATATACATATTGGATATATTATTAAAACAATTATAAAACAGAATATAAAATGCCAAAGGGTTATGGTAAAAATTAAACATATTTTTATATTTACATAACTAACAAAATATCTAAAATTATTATGTTGCAGTTTTCTGTTACAAAACTCGATCTTTAAATAACCCAGCAAAATTTGAAGAAAAATAACTACCTAAAGATGTTGCCTGTCTGATAGCAATTTATTTGCTTGTAAAACTCTAGTCTAGTCTCCACTTACACCCATTCAGAATCATGTGCAATATCTTACTTATTCTTATGTTCACCTAGTTTACATATCCAACTTCCTTTTGTTTAAACCACAACATTGTTTTTTCCTAAATAGTTTAAAATATATTATTGTTGTGATTTTAAGTGATTTAAGCTATATAAAAATTATAATTTTTAGTTTTTGTCCTTTACTAATCCTTTTTTGTTTTCTATAACCCTTGAGGTATACAATATTTTTGTTATCTTTTGTTTGCTTATTGTTATATCTAGTGAGTTTAAAAAGGACCTTAAAGGAATTTCATATTATTTTATATTACCTTTAACTATTTTTCTGTAATAGAAAAATTTTGATTTTTTTATACAGAATGAAAACTTAAATTTCCTACCCGACCCGCACAAATTTAAAAATTAGACTATAGACTACACCATAGACTAAATAGACTATAGACTAGACTACACCATAGACTAGATTATAGACTACAATATAGACTAGACTAGACCAGGGTATCGAATAGACTAAACTATAGATTAGACTATACTATAGTCTATAGACTAGTCTATAGACTATACTATAGACTAGACTATAGACTAGACTATAGACTAGACTATAGACTAGACTATAGACTAGACTATAGACTAGACTATAGACTAGACTATAGACTAGACTATAGACTAGACTATAGACTAGACTATAGACTAGACTATAGACTAGACTATAGACTAGACTATAGACTAGACTATAGACTAGACTATAGACTAGACTATAGACTAGACTATAGACTAGACTATAGACTAGACTATAGACTAGACTATAGACTAGACCATAGACTAGACCATAGACTAGACTATAGACTAGACTATAGACTAGACTATAGACTAGACTATAGACTAGACTATAGACTAGACTATAGACCAGACTATAGACTAGACTATAGACTAGACTACAGACTAGACTATAGACTAGACTATAGACTAGACTATAGACTAGACTATAGTTTAGACTATAGACTAGACTATAGACTAGACTAGACTAGATTAGACTATAGACTAGACTATAGACTAGACTATAGACTAGACTATAGACTAGACTATAGACTAGACTATAGACTAGACTATAGACTAGACTATAGACTAGACTATAGACTAGACTATAGACTAGACTATAGACTAGACTATAGACTAGACTATAGACTAGACTATAGACTAGACTATAGACTAGACTATAGACTAGACTATAGACTAGACTATAGACTAGACTATAGACTAGACTATAGACTAGACTATAGACTAGACTATAGACTAGACTATAGACTAGACTAGACTAGACTAGACTAGACTAGACTAGACTAGACTAGACTAGACTAGACTAGACTAGACTAGACTAGACTAGACTAGACTAGACTAGACTAGACTAGACTAGACTAGACTAGACTAGACTAGACTAGACTAGACTAGACTATAGACTAGACTATAGACTAGACTATAGACTAGGACTATAGGACTCTAGACTAAGACTAGACTATAGACTAGACTATAGACTAGACTATAGACTAGACTATAGACTAGACTATAGACTAGCCTATAGACTAGACTATAGACTAGACTATAGACTAGACTGATAGACTAGACTATAGACTAGACTATAGACTAGACTATAGACTAGACTCATAGACTAGACTATAGACTAGACTATAGGACTGAACCTATAGACTAGACTATAGACTAGACTATAGACTAGACTATAGACTAGACTATAGACTAGACTATAGACTAGACTATTAGACTAGACTATAGACTAGACTATAGACTAGACTATAGACTAGACTATAGACTAGACTATAGACTAGACTATAGACTAGACTATAGACTAGACTATAGACTAGACTATAGACTAGACTATAGACTAGACTATAGACTAGACTATAGACTAGACTATAGACTAGACTATAGACTAGACTATAGACTAGACTATAGACTAGACTATAGACTAGACTATAGACTAGACTATAGACTAGACTATAGACTAGACTATAGACTAGACTATAGACTAGACTATAGACTAGACTATAGACTAGACTATAGACTAGACTATAGACTAGACTATAGACTAGACTATAGACTAGACTATAGACTAGACTATAGACTAGACTATAGACTAGACTATAGACTAGACTATAGACTAGACTATAGACTAGACTATAGACTAGACTATAGACTAGACTATAGACTAGACTATAGACTAGACTATAGACTAGACTATAGACTAGACTATAGACTAGACTATAGACTAGACTATAGACTAGACTATAGACTAGACTATAGACTAGACTATAGACTAGACTATAGACTAGACTATAGACTAGACTATAGACTAGACTATAGACTAGACTATAGACTAGACTATAGACTAGACTATAGACTAGACTATAGACTAGACTATAGACTAGACTATAGACTAGACTATAGACTAGACTATAGACTAGACTATAGACTAGACTATAGACTAGACTATAGACAAGGACTATAGACTAGACTATAGACTAGACTATAGACTAGACTATGCTAGACTATAGATAGACTAGACTGACATAGACTAGACTATAGACTAGGACTATAGACTAGACCTATAGACTAGACTATAGGACTATAGACTCGACTAGACTAGACTATCGACTAGGACTAGACTAGACAGCCTATAGAACTAGGACTATAGACTAGACTATAGACCTAGACTATGACTACTATAGACTAGACTATAGACTAGATCTAGAATAGGACTATAGACGTAGCTATAGACCTAGACTATAGACTAGACTAATAGACTAGACTATAGACTAGACTATAGACTAGACTATCGACTAGCACTATAGACTAGACCTATAGACTAGACTATAGACTAGACTATAGACTAGACCTATAGACTAGACTATAGACGTAGACTATAGACTAGACTATAGACTAGACTATAGACTAGACTATAGGACTAGACTATAGACTAGACTATAGACTGGACTATAGTTTAGACTATAGACTAGACTATAGACTAGACTATAGACCAGACTATAGACTAGACTATAGATTAGACTATAGACCATACTATAGACTAGACTATAGACTAGACTATAGACTAGACTATAGACTAGACTATAGACTAGACTATAGACTAGACTATAGACTAGACTATAGACTAGACTATAGACTAGACTATAGACTAGACTATAGACTAGACTATAGACTAGACTATGGACTACATTATGGACTACACTATGGACTAGACTATAGACTAGTGGTCAATTTTATCTTACACACAGGTGGCAATTTTTGCATATGGTTCTGGCGGTCCATGTACATGCACTTTGCTCATCTACTCGAGCTATATAATCTCTGAACATTGCTGCTCCGCTGCTTAACTTCCGAAATGCAAAAGCATCGTTGCGTCGACAACAGTTCCTAGAGACGTATTTGCTAGACCGATAATACATTTGATCATCACCAGATTATAGTCCTGGCAAACTAGAAGTATTGGTAGAACATCTTTTCCCAGGATTGCAATCACACCAAAATGGGGTCGTTTATCAAAGTAACATACCCCTGGGGGTCGATAATTTGAATCACATAGTATACATATACACTTGCATCCAGAATAAATAATAGGCAAATAGCTATGTAGTGGTGAACACATTTAAATATACATATGTATTTGTTTGTATCTGTACTTTATTTTTCTCTAAAAAAAAGCGTAAATTGGAGTTTTTATTAAGAATTAGAGTAGAAATAGTAATTTGCAATTGCTGCTAAATGCAAGTGTTTACTTTTAGTCTGTCTGGGCTGGCATAACTTTACCCAACCTGTCAGCACAATCACCAAGTGGTCGGCAAACCTACACTGCAATCAATTGCAGTAGTTTCGGTAATATTTGCATTTGCAAGACCATGAGTAAGTGGCAACGATATTTGCATCCACTCCTTTATATTAAGGAATTCCAAAGATACTTCTGATTTGTTCATTTGTTTTAAACTTAACTCAAACAGTTATGGTGGCATTTTTGAACAATTTGTGTAAATACTTTGTTAAACTATTAAATATTATTATTAATTTTCCTAAGTTTATTTACTAGAGGCTAGAAAAAGTAGCTAAATAAACTTATATAATAAAAAATTACATAAATTAACGGCAATTATTTTTTAAATATAGAAAAGTAGGTGTATTTTTGACGACTTAATTTAAAGACTGTTAAAAAGTTTAATTTTAATGAACATATTAGATAATAAAGGATTTTTGAGAGAACAATTTAAAACGCCTTAAAATAGGCAATGTTTTATTACAATATACACATAACAAATGAGATTAAATGAGAAAAAGAAAATGTTTATTATACATCTTTGATAATTTATTGCGAAAAAAGCATTACCAATACAAACGCCTATAAACTAACAATAATTTTAACTTAAATTATAATACCCTGTAAGGTATGCTATAATTTTATTTTAAATCTTTAGTATCAGTTTTACTAAAACAAAGTTTTATATTAAGAACTAGCAATGTCATGCAAGAAACACTAACTTAATCGATTAAATCATGGGAATGTGTTAGCAATAATAATAGTATTGTATAGAAATCTTAAGTTTACGTTGTCCCTGTCACTTAACTACAACAATTAATGTTATTTACACTTAATGATAACAACATAGCTACCAAGAAAGTGAAAGGAAATAAACAATAAACAAATTATGTATGTATATCTACAAGTATAGTGTGGCAGGAAAAAACTGTAGCAAGATCATTATATACTCAGACCTACAAATACAACAACATAGCCTCATTATATATAACGTCATCATAGCGACGTCATTTTTTTTTTTCAACAGAAACAATGATAAAGAGTAATAAAGAGAAAGTAAAGAAAAATGTTCCACAAATACTAACTTTACAATAAAACTACTACAACAAACACGCTACCACACTATTCTATTCAAACAACCCTGCAGTCCGCAGTGATTATCCTAAACTAGTTGTTTTACTTACTATTTAGGTTTATATTTGGTCACAAAGAAGTAGTTTGGAAGCTTTGTCTCAAACGCTTTATAGTCCAGACTTTGGTCCGTCCGGTTACTATTGGTTTCGATCAATGCAGAACGATCTCTCTAGAATACGCAACCCCCCGGCGCATGTTTCCTTGATAACAGACCCCATCTTGATGTATTGCAATCCCAGGGTATAGAGGTGCTACCAGTCCGCCGATACAATATACTGTTGATAATCAAATGTATCGTAAGCCTTTCATTGGAATGATTTGTCATGGGGTCGAACCAGAGCACCACATATTCTGGTACTACGGGTGGCCAGTTGCCGGCAGGACTTTTTGCAGGCACCACGTAGTAGCTGTTGTTTAAACCCGAATTCGCGGGAAGTGGTGCTTTGTTAAAAGATTGATACACGGTGAAATATAAATTTTAGGGATAAGTTTCTATAACATAGTTTTTAGGACCGATACAAACCACCGGGCAAGGCTGTGGATTAATAAAATGTTGGATTTGAGCAGATAATGCAGTTAGGCTTGGGCGTTCTATGTATTTTAAATTTCAGATGGAATTCATCAAGAGTAAAATAAGTAAGAAATCAGTTGATACCCTACACCAATTATGAATATTATATGTGATATATTTCCAATAATAGATTTTATCAAATAATCTTGAAAATTGCGACCTTTAGCGAGCTTCCAAGATTTCCATGGATACACAGACGGACAGACAGACAGATGGACATATCCCTCCTCACTATAGTGGTGTAGGGTATAAACATTCTATGACCAATTTTTCATTGGTAACTATCAGTGATTTTAATGTTTACACCATAGTAATCTAATCTAATATACAAACATACATACACATATAAGAAAACACACCATCAAAACAAGAAACAAAAACGGAAATTCATGTTTAAAACCCTAAAAAACAAACAATACAAACAATCTTTTGTGTGACTGTTACTAAATTCTATACTTTATGAACATTTTATACAACTTTCATAATATCCAGAAAAAACCTAACAAACACAGATTCTAAAACTTAAACAAAATGTTATGATGGAAACGAAAAAGGAAAGAATTAAAGGATGTTGTGAGTCTAGCAACTCAAACTATAATAAAGCGGATGTTGTTAGGAATAGTAACGAAAGAAAAACTAAATAGAGTATCTTAATTTCTTATTCTATACCAATATCTTTTCAGGTTTTCTCAGAAAACCTAATCACAAAACTCACACATTTACTATGAAATATGATTATAAACAAACACACTTGTAGATGAAAGAAGAAAAACTAATGTGGTAATACAAAAACCTTGCAGTTTGTGGTGTTTGTTCCACTAATTGTAGGGATGGCTTAAATAAATAGTTTTTTGGGTGTAGTACCCAAAAATAGATTTAGAGAGTTTTCTCTTTATATTATTAAGGGCGAACGAAATGGTGATGAACTACCGCTAGATAACTGGGTACACGTTTAAGGATTTAAGGAATGAAGTTTGATTTATACTGGCTCCTATTCAAACTGTTGGGCTTAAATTGAGCTAGTCTGTATTAGTTCATTGTAGAGGTTTACTGTGTCTGTCGGTCTGTGTTTTGTCAGGACTGCAGATAATGATAATATGGATAAATTTAGGTGGAAAGGGGCTTTTAAATAGACAGAACAGAAGAATACTCATTCTATATTTTGATTATACTCATAGCTAGGATATTCTGATTAATAGTCCTGAAAGCTGGACAAAACTTTCCTATCAATAGATAGGAATTATACAATTATAAAAATTTTGCCAAGATATGATTTACTTGTAATATAAACAGAGATTCACACAATATTTTGATACCTCCAATATCTCATTAAAAAGTACTTATTAAAACCCCCAATAATGTAGCTTATATCTTGTCCATGGGATTTTTCTCTAAAATTATACTTATACTTTTTTTTAGCATTTCTCTTCTGCGTAATCTCTTTAATTACTTTAGTTAATGTTTTGTTAACATTGGGTTTATCTTTTGATTTTTGTTATACCTTTTTCCTTTTATGTGATAAAAGTATGTGTTTGTATTTTAAATTTTAACAAAGTTTTTTTCCAAAAAAGTTTTACAAAAATCCCTTCCTGTCGAGTATTTTTGCAAGGACTAATGCACAGATTGCAAAAACATGTTTAAATAAGATTTTTATGTTTTTTTTTCGGCTGAAAAATAGAAATATAATTAAATAATATTTAGTTTAAGCAAAAATTTATTCAAAAAGGACATCATAATGAAAGTAAACACATTGCAAAGGAATCTTCAATGGTGAAAAAGATAATATTTTAAACAAACAAATTACAGATATTTCGTAATTTTTAGTTATATCTAAAGGTATGCTAAAATTATGCTCAATACTGTCACAAGAAATATTAGAAACATGATGAATGCCTTTTCTTCAATTAGTAAATTATCGTTTTAAAACCCTTAGGGAAGGATAATGAGAGAGTCTAGTTAAAGGTCGACTCGTTTGGGCCCATCAACTAGTCCCTTTTTGTTAACCGAAAGCAGATTCTACCTCTTCTCAATCCTGAGGCATACACCAACGATTCTATTTTGTTGATGATAATGCTACATAGATCCGCTATATAAAGCAGTGTCGGACAACTTAAGGTATCAGTTCTAATATAAAGAAGACCCCCCTCATTCTAGTTATGAACAAGTAAGAAATTATAGTCGGGCTAGGCTGACCATATAATACGCTACACCTTTGACAAAAATATAATGTGATTTAGTTGTCATAATAAAGCATTTAAGTTGAATTGTACCTTGCCTTAGATATACATACTTAAGCCGTTTATTGTTGAATTAAATTGTGGACAATTAAGTGAAATTTTGATGGGGGCTTTTCATAGGGGCTAGGGTCATATGAGAACCTATTATTATGGAATTCGTGGGGGTCATCAAGTCTTGTATACAACTTGGTTATTGCAGCTTTTTGTCGAGATATGAGTATATTAAACATAATTATGAACTTAAAAGCCCTATTCGGCGGGTTCAGTTGTATGGGGGCTAGGTGAAATAATGGACCGATGTAAACCATTTTCAACAGGCTTTATCTACGGTACCATAAAATATCATGTGCCAAATTTCATTGAATTATCTCCAAAATTGCGACCTGTAGTTTGATTACAAATTTTAAAAGCCCTATTCGGGGGTTCAGTTGTATGGGGGCTAGGTGAAATAATGGACCGATGGTAACCATTTTCAATAGGCTTCGTCCCTGGGACAATAGAAGATCATGTACCAAATTTCATTGAATTATCTTAAAAATTGCGACCTGTAGTTTGATTACAAGGTTTACATGGACGGACAGACGGACGGACAGATGGACAGATGTACGGACATAGCTAAATCGACTCAGAAAATGATTCTGAGCCGATTGGTATACTTTAAGGTGGGTATAGGACCAATATTATTGTGCGTTACAAACATCAGCACAAACCCAATATACCCTCCCCACTAAAGTGGTGTAGGGTATAAAAATTCTACATTAGTCGTTATATGGAGGATTCACTTTTCTATGAAAATGTAGGTATACGAGCAAACGTTGAGTGACCCTTTTCCAGTAAGTTTAGCTACCTTCGACCATCATAGAGAGGCCCTAGACCACTATCGGGCCTGTTGTGCGCTCCTTTTCATGAAAAAAATTGTTCACTGGGTATATTATTTTTCAATGTTCAGAAACTCAGTTTCCTGGACGTAATTAATAAGAACTTTCTAATCAGTGGTAGTCATGAATGTTATTTCCGGAATAACATCACTTCCAAGATACTTGGATCTGACAGTGGCAAAGAAAGTGCTCCAGAGTTGCACTATCCACATGCTCTACAATCGTCTGAATCCGCCAATTTTGTATAGATGTGCTCGTAATCCTGTGAGTCCACTCAGAATATGTAGCATCATACTAACTTCAGACTTGCTCATTTTTAGCAGATTTCACGTCTTGTTCTCATCAGGGTCACCCCATATGATCTTTGTGGTTCTGCCCACCGTTTCATTATTCCAAGAGGCCTTATGGGATTCTCTCATCCATATTTTTAATTCAGCTTTTGTTGCGTCGAATGGTTTTGCATTCGTCAGGTTAACTACCTCGAACACCCTTCTCTTTAAAGCTATTACATTCGCCCTTTCGTTACCGACTACTACCGAGTGGCCTGGTACCCATATGATGTAAACTTTACCTCTGGGAGAGTATTCAGTTAAAGCTTTCTTACAATCCAATACGGTCTTAGATTTAATTCTATCACCTGATATCGCCCGAATTGCCTTCTGGCTGTCGGTGAATATATTAAGGGCCGTGGGCACCATATTTATTCTAATCCAATTTACACATTCCGTTATTGCTCGGAATTCTGCCTGGAAGCTTGTGTTATGATTAGGTAAACGGTGGTATATTTCTGGATCTTCAATATATAGTAGAACCCCAGGCCTACTTTTCCCCCAAATTAGAGCCATTCGTGTAACAATGGATTCGTTCTATCAGGGATCAGCATTTCAAAGTTTCCGTCACATTCTGTATTGGTTGTATATAACCTTCCAATGTGTCCAGTATACATTGATGACGTGACCTATAACCGCTTTTGGCCAGTTCGCCTAAAGTGAAAAGCCGCCTCATATCTTAAATATGTTTTAATGGGAGGAATATCTAAAAACGTTTCCAGAGCTTTGGTTTAAGTAGTACACATGGCACCACTTATACCCAGGCAGCATGTACGCTGAACTCCCAGTAGTAGTTTCATATTACACTTTTTGTCCAAAGCAGTCCACCAGATTATTGCAGCATAAGCTAGAATTGGTCTAATTACACTTTTATAAAGCCAGTTTGTCATAGTAGGACTAAGACCCCATTTCTGCCTATAGTTCTCCTACATATCGCTATTTATTTAAATAAATAAAGTTGTTATTGATTTTTGGCCGAAATATACCACAGTGCAAGGCTGGATTTATTCAAAATTGAACAAGTCTTGCAGTAAATGTTCGAGTGTTAGTGTCAAAATATCCCAGCTACCCGAACTACCAATTTAACATACCACTTAGGGTTCCCCTAGCCAGAGACTGCTCAGGCCATTAAGTCAATCGTCATCCCATAGATTACAAAGAGACAGACGAAAAGCTTAAGGTTGTTTTTTAAGTGTACACTCTCTCGCTTGCAAGGGGTACACTAAAGTGACGATTATTTTCACCCTTACAAAGAGTACATCCGTAACGAAGGACAAATTAGAACCAACCAGTGGATAGTTAAAAAACGAACTTAACCTTTTTGTCTGTCTCTTCTTATCTATGGAATGATTTCCTAGTGGGTAACACTAAGTGGTAAAGTCATAATGCATGGGAGAATTGTCAAAGATCTTGAAAGGGATATAGTAAACTTTTACTTCTTTAAAACTATCAGTGTGGTCGATGTCAAATCTTATGAAAGTGATATATATTCTGAGGAAGGTATGAAAAGGGATAAATGATAGTAGAGCTGACTAAAACATGTCCGTCCGTCTGTCTGTCAGTCTGTCTGTCTGTCAGTCTGTTTGTCTGTCTGTCTGTCTGTCTGTCTGTCTGTCTGTCTGTCTCTCTGTCTGTCTATTCTATGTTATGTTATTTGCCAATAACACAACAACGGCAACAGAATCAAACATATTTTTATACCCACCATCAAAAAAGATGGGGGGTATATTGTTTTTGTCATTCCGTTTGTAACACATTGAAATATTCGTCTAAGACCCATAAAAGTATATATATTCTGGGTCCTTATTAGATTCTAAGACGATCTAGCCATGTCCGTCCGTCTGTCCGTCTGTCCGTCTGTCCGTCTGTCCGTCTGTCTGTCTGTCTGTCTGTCTGTCTGTCTGTTGAAAACACGATAGAGTCCAAACGGAAGTAGCTAGCGAGCTGAAATTTTGCACAGATACTTCTAGTTGATGCAGTTTGTTTGGTATTGAAAATGGGCAATATCGGTCCACGATTTCGCCTAGCCCCCATATAAGGCCTCCTTCAGAAAATGACTTTATCGCTCATAACTTGCTAAGGGAAGCATCAATAGCGGTGAAATTCGGCACAAACATGTTTTATGGGAACACAAATCTCTTCGTAGAATTTTATAAGGATCGGTCCATAATTGACCCTACCCCCCATATAAAGACCCCTTCAGAAAATGACTTTATCGCCCATAACTGGATAAGAGAAGCGTTAATAGCAGTGAAATTCGGCACAAACATGTTTTATGGGAACATAAATCTCTTTGTAAAATTTTGTAGGGATAGGCCCATAATTGACCCTACCCCCCATATAAAGTCCCCTTCAGAAAATGACTTTATCGCCCATAACTGGCTAAGAGAAGTATCAATTGCGGTGAAATTCGGCGCAAACATGTTTTATGGGAGCCTTAATCTCTTCGTAGAATTTTATAAGGATCGGTCCATAATTGACCCTACCGCCCATATAAAGTCCCCTTCAGAAAATGACTTTATCGCATATAACTGGATAAGAGAAGTGTTAATAGCGGTGAAATTCGGTACAAACATGTTTTATGGGAACATAAATCTCTTCGTAGAATTTTATAAGGATCGGTCCATAATTGACCCTACCCCCATATAAAGTCCCCTTCAGAAAATGACTTTATCGCCCATAACTGGATAAGAGAAGCGTTAATAGCGGTGAAATTCGGCACAACATGTTTTATGGGAACATAAATCTCTTTGTAAAATTTTATAAGGATAGGCCCATAATTGACCCTACCCCCCATATAAAGTCCCCTTCAGAAAATGACTTTATCGCCCATAACTGGCTAAGAGAAGCATCAATAGCGGTGAAATTCGGTACAACATGTTTTATGGGAACATAAATCTCTTCGTAGAATTTTATAAGGATCGGTCCCTAATTGACCCTACCCCCCATATAAAGTCCCCTTCAGAAAATGACTCTTTATCGCATATAACTGGATAAGAGAAGCTTTAATAGCGGTGAAATTCGGCACAAATATGTTTTATGGGAACATAAATCTCTTTGTAAAATTTTATAAGGATAGGCCATAATTGACCCTACCCCCCATATAAAGTCCCCTTCAGAAAATGACTTTATCGCCCATAACTGACTAAGAAAAGCATCAATTGCGGTGATAAATTTTGGCACAAACATGTTTAATGGGAACTTAAATCTCTTTGTAAAATTTTATAAGGATAGGCCCATAATTGAACTAACCCCCATATAAAGTCCCCTTCAGAAATGACTTTATCGCCCACAACTGGCTAAGAGAACCATCAATAGCGGTGAAGTTCGGCACAACAAGTTTTATGGGAACCTAAATCTCTTGTAAAATTTTATAAGGATAGGCCCATAATTGACCCTACCGCCCATAAACAAGTCCCCGTCAGAAAATGCTTTATCGCACATAACGGGCTAAGGAAAGCATCACTAGAGGTGAAATTCGGCACAAACATGTTTTATAAGAATTTAGATCTATTCGTAAAATTTTATAGGATCGGTCATATTGACCCTATCCCCCATATAAGGTCCCCTTCAGAAAATGACTTTAATTCTTATTACTGATTCAAAATGTGAGTACAGAATTTACTTCTACAGAAACAAGTTTTGTCCAAGCCAAAAGTTCTTTATCAAATTTTATTAGGATCGGTCGTTAATTAACCCTATCCCACTTGTAAAGTCCCCTTCAGAAAATGACTTTAAAGCTAATTACTAGCTTAAAACTGCGACACATCGATGAATTTCGACATAAACAATTTTCGTATTAGCTAAAATCTCCCACTAAATTTTATGAGGATCAGTCTGTAATTGACCCTACCCCCCTATAAGGTCCCCTTCAGATAATGACTTTAACGCTCATTACTGACTCAAAAATGCGATTACAGCAGTGAAAATCTACGTAAACAAGTTTTGTACTAGCCAAAAACTAAAAATCGTTTTAAATTTTAGAAGTATCGATCCATAATTGATTTATACGGGGGTGGGCGTATAGGGGCGCCTTTAACGATTCACTCCAGAGAATCATTTTAACGCTCATGTATGGCTCAAAAGTTTTTCCAAATACGGGAGTTTTATAGGACTGGAAGTTTTCAACTGAATTTGATGAGGATAACTAATCAAACACCCATTTTCGGTTCCCTTCAGATAAATATTTTAAACCTCATGACTGAATGAAAGATACAAGTACAGCTACATTAGATACAAATAATTATTGTATAAACCAACAAGGATAGGTCCATAATTGACTCTACCCTCCATATAACCACTCTTACAAAAAAACAGTTTATGGTTATAAATATTGGATCAAACAAAATAATATTTTTAATTCGGAAGAGCACGGTCCATGCTTAAGCCCTTATTAAATTCCCTCTACCAAATATTTCCCTGATGTTCATATTAATATCGACATATGATTCAACATAGATCGATAATATCAAAGATTATTTATAAGGATGATTTGATGGTGGGTATATAAGATTCGGCATGGCCGAATATAACACTCTTACTTGTCATATTTAATTTTGTGCATATGTCGTCCTACTGCTTCGTCTTATGCTCTCAGTAATTAACTATGTATTTCCTGTTAGTAGACTGATGTTTTGTTTACAGTAAGATATTCTTCTATAAAATTATACTCATTATCATAACAATCATTGGTATGGTTTACTACAATTTATCTTAAAGGACTTAGTTAATTATAACTTATGTTGCCAGGAGTAACTTTTGTATGTATGAGTAGAGAAAATTATTCTTATATTTATGCAAATATTAAATAAAACTATTTATATGACATATGTATGTAAAATATTATCGTGTTTTTGTATAATCAAACATATTTGTATACTACTGGGAAATCCTAAACTGTATACAAACATATTTAGATACACCCATTTATGAGTACATACATATATATTCATATGTCTGTCTAGTTATTCAGACGCAATCTACTTTGTCCCATGTATGGCTTGTAATTTTAGTTATGTTCCATATAATATAATAATGACAACCAGTCATATTTGTCCTCAGGCTAACAAATTATACTACGAATAACACACACTTAATTGAATTCTCCTAAGAATTTCTATACTAATACACATCCTTACTAATTTTACCATAACGATAATGCAGAAACCACATTGGGTGAGGTGTAAGTTTTCTTGCACTATTAATACAAATGAAAATAAGTTATAGATCTATTACATACATGTTTGTATACTGTTTTTATAATAAGTATTAAAAATCTAGATAAATATAGTAAAGCTACAAAATTTGCAAATTACTCAATAAAATATGTAGTCTTTTTAAATTTACCTCTTCAGTTGGCTTCTACGTTCAAATAAAGATTATTATCCACGTTACAATTCCATTTATTGATTTATTACTTAAAACCTGATTACGTTATGAGTAGGAAATACAGTTAACATTACTAACAACAACAAATATTTTAATCGATATGTTTTTATAACTACTCGACTTGCAACACAGTATATCAAATTATTTGAAACGATTTAGATTGACAATAATAAAGAACTAAAATCTGGTAAAATCTGTTTTTAAAGCAAATATGGTAACAATATCGATTCCATCAAAATGTTGGTTAGTGTGGCTTCCGGTAGGTAAGTGGTCAGTCTTCTAGTGTAGTAAACCATGAGGAGGAAGTGGGTTCGATCAAACCTGAGGATTTGGATGTGTAAACATTCTCCCTTCAAACTAACTAACGAACTAACTAAAACTAAAACGAACTAACTAACGAACGAACTAACGAACTAACGACTAACGAACGAACGAACGAACGAACGAACGAACGAACGAACGAACGAACGAACGAACGAACGAACGAACGAACGAACGAACGAACGAACGAACAACGAACGAACGAAAAAGAACGAACGAACGAACGAACGAACGAACGAACGAACGAACGAACGAACGAACGAACGAACGAACGAAACGAACGAAACGAACAAACGAACGAAACGAACGAACGAACGAACGAACGAACGAACGAACGAACGAACGAAGAACGAACGAACGAACGAAGAACGAACGAACGAAGAAACGAACGAACGAACGAACGAACGAACGAACGAACGAACGAACGAAACGAACGAACGAACGAACGAAACGAACGAACGAACGAACGAACGAACGAAACGAACGAACGAAGAACGAACGAACGAACGAACGAACGAAACGAAAGAACGAACGAACGAACGAAACGAACGAACGAACGAAAACGAACGAACGAACGAACGAACGAACGAACGAACGAACGAACGAACGAACGAACGAACGAACGAACGAACGAACGAACGAACGAACGAACGAACGAACGAAAACGAACGAACGAACGAACGAACGAACGAACGAAAGAACGAACGAACGAACGAACGAACGAACGAACGAACGAACGAACGAACGAACGAACGAACGAACAAGAACGAACGAACGAACGAACGAACGAACGAACGAACGAACAACGAACGAACGAACGAACGAAACGAACGAACGAACGAACGAAAACGAAACGAACGAACTAACGAACAACGAACGAACGACGACGAACGAAAACGACTAACGAACGAAACAACGAACTAACTCGAACGAACGAACGACCGAACGAACGAACGAACGTAAACGAACGAACGAACGAAGAACGAACAAACGAACGACGAACGAACGAACGAACGAACGAACGAACGACCGAAGAACGAACGAACGAACGAACGAACGAAGAACGAACGAACGAACGAACGAACGAACGAACGAACGAAGACGAACGAACGAACGAAACGAACGAACGAACGAACTAACGAACGAACGAACGAATCGAACGAGAACGAACGGAACGAACGAACGAAACGAACGAACGAACGATAAACGAACGAACGAACGAACGAACGAACGAACGAACGAACGAAACGACGAACGAACGAACGAACGAACGAACGAACGAACGAACGAACGAACGAACGAACGAACGAAAGAACGAACGAACGAACGAACGAAAACGAACGAACGAATGAACGAACGAAACGAACTAACGAAAACGAACGAACGAACGAACGAACGAACGAACGAACGAACGAACGAACGAACGAACGAACGAACGAACGAAACGAACGAACGAACGAACGAACGAAGAACGAACGAACGAACGAACGAAACGAACGAACGAACGAACGAACGAACGTAACGAACGAACGAACGAACGAACGAACGAACGAACGAAACGAACGAAACGAACGAACGAACGAACGAACGAACGATACGGAACGAACTGAATAACGAACGAACGAACGAACGAACGAACGAACTAACGAAACGAACTAACGAATAACGAACTAACGAACTAAACGAACGAACGAACGAACGAACGAACGAACTAAACGAACGAAACGAAAACGAACGAACTAACGAACGAACTAACTAACTAACGAACTAACTAACGAACTAACTAAGGAACGAACGAACTAAACTAACGAACGAAACGAACTAACTAACTAACTAACTAACTAACCTAAACTAACTAACTAACTAACTAACTAACGAACTAACTAACTAAACTAACTAACTAACTAAACTGAACAACTAACTAAACTAACTAACTAAACTAACTAACTAACTAACTAACTAACTAACTAACTGACTAACTAACTAACTAACTAACTAACTAACTAACTAACTAACTAACTAACTAAATAACTGTGGGAAGTACTGACTAAATTCTTTCTTTCTATTCAAATGATAGAGTTACATAAAACGTATACGTAATAAATTCGGTTCTAAACAATAATCATACGCATCGTGTTCTTTCACAAAATTTCGTTTCCTTAAAGTATTTTACTCAAAATCATATTATCTTACAAAAGTTTCATCTTACTAATAGATTTGGCGATGTCCATCCGTTTTTCGAACATCAAGACGTATACGTAATAAATTTAGTATTCAATAATAATCATACGCACCATGATTATATTCGGTGAAAACATTTATATCTGTGCAAAAGAGCACATATGTACGTATGTATCTAGTATTCGGCTCTGAGTCGTTGTATGTAGCGATATAACGATGTCTGTCTGTCTATTTATCGGCTTCCAAGGAAATGGTGTGACTCGTTTATCCGACGAGTTCTCCATTGGGTAGATGTATCTGATCTTCGACAGAAAACACATTTTTTAACGTTATCAAAAGGATCTCGAAAACTAACGGTACTACTTATTGGATATTGTACTCTCATATGACATAATATAAACCGGGAATATGCAATTGCTGATCACAAAGAAAGAATTCTAATTACTTAGAATTCTTTCTGCCTTGCTAACCCTAAAGGAAACCTTAAACCTCTCATCTTTTAAGCCTGAACATTCAAAGTGTATTGTTTTCAAGTTTTATAAAATTGTGTAATTAAACTTTTCTTATTTTTTTTTAAATTTAATATTTCATTATCAAATAACTATTTGTTATTTCCTTTGACTCTTTTAATTTGTTGCACATGCACTTCGTTAAAATGAGATTTTATATTTCAGCAAAAATTATACTCATATTTTCAAATAACTTTTCAAAAAAAAAAACTTATATTTATACAAAATTGTTTTATTAAAAAAGTTTAGCTTTTGTTATTTAAAACGTCTTATTAAAATTTCATTTTGTTATCATGTATACATGTTGTTCCTTCCTTCATCAGGATTCAGGAAAAAACCAAAAATTTTAGTTTTATTTATAATGCAAGTATGTGTGAGTATATGTATGTATGCAGGTGTTAGAATGTATTAGTATGTGCATGTAATTACATGAGTGATTTATTTACTTTTTGAAATATTGTTGTCAAAAATATACAAACATGTCTCTTTGAGTTAAAAGATTGAAAACTTGTATCGTTCATGAATATTTATGCATTTTTTGTTAAATTTTAGCAACAAATAATCTTCGCTTCATAAACTTTTGTTTATTAAAACAAATGCAAGAACATATTCTTTTTGTTCTTGAAAGAATATTTCTTTCATAATACTAAAATGGGAAAATTGTAAAATATCTTATTAATATACACATCTTAGCTAACAAAATGATTAAAAGAGCGAAGAAAATTAAGCAGTAATTAGAGTTCACTATTTATAAGCATTTTTATTGTTTATTAGTTTTCAAGTTCTTCTCATCTCTTTTCTTTTCAGGTGTATATTTGACATTTCTATAAAAAGGCTGAGGCATCATGACAGGCAGTTACTAGGCGTCAAATGGACAATACCTTTTAACAAGGTACAAAATCGAAGGAAAAAATTCAAACAAAGCTCTAGTGACAAAATAACTGCATGTTCCGGAAGTAAAAATACACAGAATGACAAATTTTTATAATTATGTAGTTTAAAAAACTCAATTTTTTTGGTTAAACAATGAAACTAAGTAGTCAATTGAATAAAAGCTGCTTGATAGCTATAAAAATATTAACGGACTAATAAACATACTAGCAATTAATTAGACAATACCAAGTGTTTTATTTTGGCTGCGTTAAATATTTATAAAACTTTAGGTAAGAAAGAATATCTTTTCTCTATTTTATTGATAAATTTGTACAAATAACTTAGACCACGTTATATTGTTTTTCAAAACTATTGCGAAGACATTTGAATCAAGCATGAAAAACCAAGTACTTAGGCATTTTTTGATATCGAAATAGACAGCGGTACCCTTATTATATTTTCAGTACTTTTTTAAACTTTTGCTAAATATTCCACATCGTAGTCAATAAACCTCCTGTTTCTAATCTAGTTTATAGTCAATAGCTTAGTCTAATACAGTTTATTTAATTACATGAAATGCAAAATCATACTCTCGCTTAATATCAAAGAAATATATTTACAAGCAGGCAAAGTACGTATAGTACACACTTTTACATGTAAAACAATAGAATGATGTAAAAGAAACCAATTTAAACAGTCAATTTAAAAATATAAAACTGTTTATTTCCTATTGGTTGTTAATATAACCTATATTACTATTTAGGATTTGATGATTGTAAGATAACACAGTGCAACACTAAAACCTATAACTAGATGCAAAAAAAGAACCATGTTTCCTGTTTTTCCCAAAGTCATGCGTTTTATATGGCCCCAAAGATTAAGAATATATAGTGAATATATAGTTAAAATAAAAAAATCTTCCATTTTCAAGTTTAGAATCACAAAACATTTTAACATGTAAAAAATTATATTTTAAATGTTAAAAAATATTTCAAGTACATCCCTAAATTAGGCGTATACTTATTACTTGTAACTTTAATAAATCATTAACACGTATACGTACCGGTGTCATTAATAATAGCGGAGTAATATCAAAATGTAAAACCTTTTAATTTAAATTAATTTGGCTAAAACTACCCTATAGACTAGACTATACACTAGATATACTAGATTATAGACTAGACTATAGACTAGACTATATACTAGATTATAGACTAGACTATAGACTAGACTATAGACTAGATTATAGACTAGACTATAGACTAGACTATAGACTAGACTATAGACTAGACTATAGACTAGACTGTAGACTTGACTGTAGACTGGACTATAGACTAGACTATAGACTAGACTATAGACTAGACTATAGACTAGACTATAGACTAGACTATAGACTAGACTATAGACTAGACTATAGAATAGACTATAGACTAGACTATAGACTAGACTATAGACTAGACTATAAACTAGACTATAAACTAGACTATAGACTAGACTATAGACTAGACTATAGACTAGACTATCGACTAGACTATAGACTAGACTATAGACTAGACCATAGACTAGACTATAGACTAGACTATAGACTAGACTATAGACTAGACTAAGACTAGACTATAGACTAGACTATAGACTAGACTATAGACTAAACTATAGACTAGACTATAGACTAGACTATAGACTAGACTATAGACTAGACTATAGACTAAACTATAGACTAGACTATAGACTAGACTATAGACTAGACTATAGACTAGACTATAGACTAGACTATAGACTAGACTATAGACTAAACTATGACTAGACTATAGACTAGACTATAGACTAGACTATAGACTAGACTATAGACTAGACTATAGACTAGACTATAGACTAGACTATAGACTAGACTATAGACTAGACTATAGACTAGACTATAGACTAGACTATAGACTAGACTATAGACTAGACTATAGACTAGACTATAGACTAGACTATAGACTAGACTATAGACTAGACTATAGACTAGACTATAGACTAGACTATAGACTAGACTATAGACTAGACTATAGACTAGACTATAGACTAGACTATAGACTAGACTATAGACTAGACTATAGACTAGACTATAGACTAGACTATAGACTAGACTATAGACTAGACTATAGACTAGACTATAGACTAGACTATAGACTAGACTATAGACTAGACTATAGACTAGACTATAGACTAGACTATAGACTAGACTATAGACTAGACTATAGACTAGACTATAGACTAGACTATAGACTAGACTATAGACTAGACTATAGACTAGACTATAGACTAGACTATAGACTAGACTATAGACTAGACTATAGACTAGACTATAGACTAGACTATAGACTAGACTATAGACTAGACTATAGACTAGACTATAGACTAGACTATAGACTAGACTATAGACTAGACTATAGACTAGACTATAGACTAGACTATAGACTAGACTATAGACTAGACTAGACTATAGACTAGACTATAGACTAGACTATAGACTAGACTATAGACTAGACTAGACTATAGACTAGACTATAGACTAGACTATAGACTAGACTATAGACTAGACTATAGACTAGACTATAGACTAGACTATAGACTAGACTATAGACTAGACTATAGACTAGACTATAGACTAGACTATAGACTAGACTATAGACTAGACTATAGACTAGACTATAGACTAGACTATAGACTAGACTATAGACTAGACTAGACTAGACTATAGACTAGACTATAGACTAGACTATAGACTAGACTATAGACTAGACTATAGACTAGACTATAGACTAGACTATGACTAGACTATAGACTAGACTATAGACTAGACTATAGACTAGACTATAGACTAGACTATAGACTAGACTATAGACTAGACTATAGACTAGACTATAGACTAGACTATAGACTAGACTATAGACTAGACTATAGACTAGACTATAGACTAGACTATAGACTAGACTATAGACTAGACTATAGACTAGACTATAGACTAGACTATAGACTAGACTATAGACTAGACTATAGACTAGACTATAGACTAGACTATAGACTAGACTATAGACTAGACTATAGACTAGACTATAGACTAGACTATAGACTAGACTATAGACTAGACTATAGACTAGACTATAGACTAGACTATAGACTAGACTATAGACTAGACTATAGACTAGACTATAGACTAGACTATAGACTAGACTATAGACTAGACTATAGACTAGACTATAGACTAGACTATAGACTAGACTATAGACTAGACTATAGACTAGACTATAGACTAGACTATAGACTAGACTATAGACTAGACTATAGACTAGACTATAGACTAGACTATAGACTAGACTATAGACTAGACTATAGACTAGACTATAGACTAGACTATAGACTAGACTATAGACTAGACTATAGACTAGACTATAGACTAGACTATAGACTAGACTATAGACTAGACTATAGACTAGACTATAGACTAGACTATAGACTAGACTATAGACTAGACTATAGACTAGACTATAGACTAGACTATAGACTAGACTATAGACTAGACTATAGACTAGACTATAGACTAGACTATAGACTAGACTATGACTAGACTATAGACTAGACTATAGACTAGACTATAGACTAGACTATAGACTAGACTATAGACTAGACTATAGACTAGACTATGGACTAGACTATAGACTAGACTATAGACCAGACTATAGATAGACTATAGACTAGACTATAGACTAGACTATAGACTAGACTATAGACTATAGACTAGACTATAGACTAGACTATAGACTAGACTATAGACTAGACTATAGACTAGACTATGGACTAGACTATAGACTAGACTATGGACTAGACTAGACTAGACTATAGACTAGACTATAGACTAGACTATAGACTAGACTATAGACTAGACTATAGACTAGACTATAGACTAGACTATAGACTAGACTATAGACTAGACAGACTTATAGAAACTAGACTATAGACTAGACTATAGACTAGACTATAGACTTACTATAGACTAGACTATAGACTAGACTATAGACTAGACTATAGACTAGACCTATAGACTAGACTATAGACTAGGACTATAGACTAGACTATAGGACTAGGACTATATATAGACTATAACTAGACTAGTAGACTAGACTACTAGACTAGACTATAGACTAGACTATAGACTAGACTATAGACTAGACTATAGACGAGACTATAGACTAGACTATAGGACATAGGACTATAGACTAGACTGATAGACTAGGACTATAGACTAGACTATAGACTAGACTATAGACTAGACCTATAGACTAGACTATAGACTAGACTATAGACTAGACTATAGACTAGACTATAGACTAGACTATAGACTAGACTATAGACTAGACTATAGACTAGACTATAGACTAGACTATAGGACTAGACTATAGACTAGACTATAGACTAGACTATAGACTAGACTCTAGACTAGACTATAGACTAGACTATAGACTAGACTATAGACTAGACTATAGACTAGACTATAGACGTTAGACTATAGACTCAGACTATAGGACTAGGACTATAGGACCTTTTAGACTATAGTACTAGACTAATGGGACTAGGACTTATAGACTAGACTATAGACTAGACTATAGACTAGACTATAGACATAGGACTATAGACTTAGGGACTATAGACTAGCCTATAGACTAGACTCATAGACTAGGACTATAGACTAGACTATAGCACTAGACTATAGACTAGACTATAGACTAGACTATGACTAGACTATAGAACTAGACTATAGACTAAGGACTATAGACTAGACTATAGACTAGACTATAGACTAGACTATAGACCTAAGACTATAGGACTAGACCTATAGACTAGACTATAGACTAGACTATAGACTAGACTATAGACTAGACTATAGACTAGACTATAGACTAGACTATAGAAGCTAGACTATAGACAGACTATAGACTAGACTATAGACTAGACTATAGACTAGACTATAGAACTAGACTATAGACTAGACTATAGACTAGACTATAGACTAGACTATAGACTAGACTATAGACTAGACTAAGACTAGACTAGACTAGACTATAGACTAGACTATAGACTAGACTATAGACTAGACTATAGACTAGACTACTAGCCTAGACCTATAGACTAGGACTATAGACGTAGACTATAGACTAGACTATAGGAACTAGTAGCTATAGACTAGGACTATAGACTAGACTATAGACTCTAGACTATAGACTAGACTATAGACTAGACTCTAGACTAGACTATAGACTAGACTATAGACTAGACTATAGACTAGACTATAGACTAGACTATAGACTAGACTATAGACTAGACTATAGACTAGACTATAGACTAGACTATAGACTAGACTATAGACTAGACTATAGACTAGACTATAGACTAGACTATAGACTAGACTATAGACTAGACTATAGACTAGACTATAGACTAGACTATAGACTGATAGACTAGACTATAGACTAGACTATAGACTAGACTATAGACTAGACTATAGACTAGACTATAGACTAGACTATAGACTAGACTATAGACTAGACTATAGACTAGACTAATAGACTAGACTATAGACTAGACTATCGACTAGAGACTATAGACTAGACTATAGACTTAGACTATAGACTAGACTATAGAACTAGACTATCGACTAGACTATAGACTAGACTAGACTAGACTATAGACTAGACTATAGACTAGACTATAGACTAGACTAGACTAGACTAGACTAGACTATAGACTAGACTATAGACTAGACTATAGACTAGACTATAGACTAGACTATAGACTAGGACTATAGACTAGACCATAGACTAGACTATATGTAATACTTTCTAATTTATTAGTCATCTTGCCAGTGAAGATATAGAAGCTGTATACGTGGTAAGTACTTGCCTCCAGCGATATCACCGTGTTAAAATACTGACTTAAATGCTATTGTGTGAGTAAATTTTCACATTTTAACCCCTTACATGGTAATGAAAGTTTTTACTGGTAGAATTTTAAATCATGTTTTAGATTGGAATATTAATTCTTTTAAACTAAAAAATGAAATAATTTTATATTAAATTAAATGTAAATAATTAAAATTTTTTTTTCTAAAAAGTTGGGAAAGGTTTTCGGCTAAGCTGGCTTAGGCAGCCTAGTTTATCTCCATTAATTTTAATTTATTTAAAGGCTTCAGGAGTAAAAATAGGACTGTTTTGAAGACAAAGAAAACTATTCCAAAGTGAAAAAGTTTTTGTCATTCTTATAGAAAACAATTTTCTAGACAGACCTCAAATAAAAAATTTTAGGATTTTTTATATCTTTTAATAACCATAGTGGCGAATGAGTAATATCGATTAAATAGAACAAGTATACTCTTCATACGTATTCGCTGTTTCTGGATAAGACTATAGTATAATCAATGGAGTTCGCTGCTGTCTAGTGTGTGACCTAGACTACAATCTGGACCGTGCACTAGACTTTAATCTACACTATCAACTGCATCTTGGAAACTAAGGCGAAGGTCTCTAACTTTCTTTGTTTTATCGTTTCATGTAAAGAGCTTTACTTCCCCACTTAATTGAATCAACTTTTCTGGCAATACTTAGCAATCGCAAAAGTTGAATATTTCATTCTGAAAACTTTCATTTCTTAAAAATAATATATAAAACCACTTCAATTTAACGCTATTCCATGTTAAATTTCATCAAAATAATGAACAATAAATACATTTGGGAAATAACTTTTAGTGTTTTTGAATAACTATTTTTGTTTATATCCCCAAGCTTTAAGCTTTTCTAAACAACAAGCCAATATCCTTACTAACGTAAAGCATTCTATGGAAACCCTTTCAAAACAATTCCCATTTTACATTACAATGTCTTGAAATACTTATGTCAGCATATGTACATATGTGTGTGCATGTTTGTGCTTGTAAATGTAATGCTTATTTGTTTATTATATTTAAGTTATAAAATGAATGAATAAAATGCAATGTACAAATGTTAAAATGTAAATACATCATGTTTGAATTTTACGAAATAAACGCATGTAACATTTTAAAATGTTTTTAAAATATAAGTGATGTTTTTGTACTTACACACTGTGGGAACATGCAATAACAGATTAAATCGAAAATTAAGTTTTTGAGAAAAATTCAACTTTTATAAACAATCACGTATATGAAAATGAGTATATAGCGCAATTTTGTGAAAGCTTAATTGGGGGTTTCCGAGAACTCCAAAAATTTGTATGTGCATTTATAAGTATTTTTGTATAACACGTTTTTCACCCAATTGTATGTGTATTCGATTTAATATGTCTGAAACTAACCATCAATTTAATAATGTTAAAAGCATTTTATTTGACTTGACTTATAAGAGGTAAACGTTTTTACCTTTAAATGTTTAGTTTACTCAACATTTATAATATTTATTTAACTAAAGTTTCTCTAAATAAATACACTTTGTTTAGGGGAAAAAATTTAGGGACAATAAAGTTTATATTGGGACATTTATTAGATAAATTTAGTATTAGCGATCAAGAGCAATTAACGAAAAAATATACTTATTTAGGAGGAGTAATAGGGTATTGAAGCGTAGCGACTAAAGCCCCTCCTACCTAACAAGCAACTGCTCCTGCAAGTGGTGATACCTGTGAAGTTCTGTCAACCGATCATGTGCTACAATAACTATAATCTGACAGCCCTAGTTCTAGGATCGGGTGCTGTATCCCAATCAGTTGTACATCTTAAACAAAACGATTATCGAAACTATCGAAACAAATTGTAACCAACGAGTTTTTATGATCACGACATTAAGCTTCAAGAAATGGACACGAATTGGAAATGGAACTGGAATATTCACACCCTTCTCGGTACAATGCCTATAGTGTAAATCTGCAGAGAGTTTCGAAGATAGTATAATTGATTTGATTGCTCAAATTTGGTGAATTCAGAAGATGCAAGGCCACTTGAGTATTTCGGAAGACCATCAGGCCACCCAGGGGTAAGTATCGTTGGCATCCTGTTTCAAAAACTGAAACAACGCTCTCATTGAGTAGAAACAATGTTCTGATCGGATAATAACATCACAAGGACTTGTACCAAAGTTTTAATTGAGACATGCGTTGACAATAATCTGGTAGTAGAAGGAATAGTATTTCCTCACAAGAACATAAATAAAGTACACAAAAATATGTAACAGATTGTACCAGTGACCACATCTATTTATTCGTTCAATTTGACTAAAAATTGCTGCTACCAGTACCGCAATTCAGTAACTTTTTAACTACAAAATTTTGTCGTTAAATAGTAAAAAATCGTAAGTTAACAATAATTGTCATTATGTGGTATTCTGAATTATATTTCACCGATTTTTTTCGTTAAACATAACGAAAAGTATCGGCAATGTAACGACAAATAAAAAGTTCACGTTAATAATTTTATATTTTAAAAATATTTCAATACAAAACTTTTGACATTCTCATATTTTTCCGATATTTGTCGTTAAAATATTCTAAGGTCGTTAAAAAGTTACAGAATTGAGAATTCGTTAATGCAACCGATATTTATCGTTACTTTACGATATCGGTAGTTAAAATTAAAAAATTACAGAATTGCGGTACAGGAGGGAAAAGCGAACCCAGCAAAAACTTTTCATAGAGAGGCTTGAAGCTCCAAATACAAGTTCAGGGAACATATTTAGCGCAAACATGACCTAATACCACAAACTGCTTTTTATGCTCAGCAAATAATTGCTGAGAAAAAAGTGAAGCCAGCAAGATCAGAGTACGAATGTACTCTGCACCTGTCATGTTGGTCTATTTCACGGTGGTCTTTTTCAACCATTGGGTGAGTTTCTGTAACGACTCAGCACCGCCCCATTGTGTTTGTTACACGCAGGTGGTAATTTAAGTATATGGAAATTTCGGTCCGGTATACGTGCACTTTGCTCAAATACTTGAGCTCTCTAATCTCTGATCATTGCTGCCCCGTTGCTTAATTTCCGAGATTTAAAACATCACTTCCGTTTACAACCACGCAGATGGGATGGCCTCTGTTGAGTCGTTAATAGCACCTAGAGATGTAACAGGTAGACCGAAATACGAATCCATCAAATAAGCCGAGATTTTGTTCTTACTCACAGTAACACAATGTGGAAATTCTGGTATGAACAGTGGATCCCGAAGGAACCTCAACCAACTGACCAGCCACGAAAAGTCCTGTGGGCTACTGGCTACCCGTAGTACCAGATTATGTGGTTCTCTAGCCGAGGAGTGAAGTGACATCACCAGTTTATAGTTGCGGAGGACTAAAGATACTGGTAGCACATCTTTACCCCGGGATTGAAATACACTATAATGGGATCTATCATCAAGGAAACATGGTCCGGGGGAGAAGATCAGGGTACATTGAATCCCTTAGGGCTTATCTACCCGATTTTCATGACAACAATCTCAGAAATTGCTTTTTAAGCGCTGCCGAGGAACATAACTTGAACAAGGAGTCAAATAGGAAGCCTTGAATCTGTATTGAAAACAATTGACCAAGAGAGAAGAACAAAGTAATTTTGTAAATATGGCAAAAACACGCGGAAAAATGTCAAGAGTATGAAAAGAGTAACATGCACTTGATAAACTAGTTAAGAAAATATCTGGAGAGGATAAGAGGTGCAGTAGCCTGGCGGAATTCTGGAAGCAGAAACATCTGCTAACTGATAACTATTTAATTAATTGCAAACCATTTTAGAAGGAGTATGATGAACTGAAAACTTCTAAATAGGAGGAGGAGATACATGGTGAGACAGATGGAGGCTTTCGCCATGAACTAAACTGAACTTTCGTTAAAGAATGGATCTAACACTTCGCTTAAATCTTGTTTACAGCCTTTCTCTCTATAAAACAATTAACTATGAATCAAAAGTTATTACATGCGTGTTCACTTGTTACCAAATCAACTGACATGAGGTTTTAAAATAAAACTAAAAGAAAAACTATTTATTTATAGTTATTTTGTTTTGAAAAGTGTTTCTTTTTTTCTTTGGAGCAAAGTTTTCCACACAGCCTAAAGCATGAACATATTCGTGTTTATGTTTTTACGTGTTCCAGTATAGGTAGACCTACACATGAATGTGTGGGTTAATTTTATTTCCTATTTTGTGTTTTTCAATCATCATTTTCCTCGTTTTATTAAATTGCTATTTATATGTAGCCAATATCATACGCTTGTATGTGTTTAGCTTGTAAATGTCTTGTAATGGGGAAATCATTATGACAACTTTATATCAACTGTAATAAAATGTCAAAAATAAAATTAAAAATTTACAGCAATTCACGCTGATAATAACAAAAACAACGGATAAGTTGGTTGTTAGAGGTCTAAGTGAAATAATGAACTAATTGCAGACAGACGGACAGACAGACAGACAAACAGACAGACGGACAGACAGATAAACAGACAGACAGATGGACCGATAGACAGACATACAGACAGACAGACAGACATAAATATATATATCGATTCAGAAAATTGTTCCTATGTTATATACATCAGCACAAACCCACTTTATATATACTATTTAATAATACATTTTTTTAATCTTTATTATTAAAGATTCAAAACTTTGTAGGGAATTGTTTTAACATAATTTCCTTTTATTATTTATTTCCACAAAATTTCCATTCATGTTTCATTTACCGTATAAATGAATATATCTATACAAGTTATATTTGACAATAAAGTTGTCAAATGTTTTTGAAATACAATCATAAAGTTTTCAAACTGTCAAAAACGTTTTGTAACAATATGTCAACACTAAATAAGATAAAAATTCAAACGAAAAAATACAAACATTTCAACAATCGTTAAAGTTAAAGACAAAGAGAAAATGTATAAAGAGCTATTACATCCTTTAATTCTGAACAAATAAATACACAGTTATAGTAACAAACAGGATGAATGAACACATCCGTCGTCAAATTTATAAGATCAGGAAGTATCAAAACATGTGTTTATCAACCATGAACAAGAGATATTTTAAAGCAATGACAGTTTGATTGACGTACTTATGCGTCAAGCAGAAAGTGTGAAACGGCAGAAGGTATTATAGCTTAAAGAAATTATTAAATAATTATGTTAAATATACTTAGGTAGGTTTAGATAATTTCAATGTGTCTCTCAAGGTAGTAAAACAAACCTTTTGTACTTGCAACAAGTTAGAGTTACCTCTTCATCATCAAAATGATTTGTTTTGTTTTTTGTTAACTTGCCTCATCCGCACTTGGCCGCAACAATAGTGTATTTGACCGCAATTGTAGTTTCAACACCTGCTTTTAAAATAAAAAGTTTTATTACTGCGAATATTCTTTTGTTAAAGAAATCTGTTTCCCTTTTTTTTGAACATTGCAAAGGCTGTGAAATATTCCAAGTTAAACGCTTGTCTTTTAATATATATTTTAAATTTTTTTTCAAGATAGATTAGGTTGCTCGCTAGTAAGCGAGTTCACTCGGAGGCTATGTGGTCCATTGTGATACCCTTAGAATTGCCATTCCCTAATATTGAGAGAATGGTTTCTCTCTAATTTCGTTGACTACTTGGGTCTTCGTGAAAACCAACCAGAAGAAGGGGAATCGTTACAACACCCTATATGCGACTGCCCAGCCTTACAAGAGCACAGACTACTCTATCTTGGTAAGAAGACATTTCGACTTAATAACATTGAACTTAAGAGCCTTGATTGATGCAAGGCTGTCCAAGTATATATGTATAGTCGAATTTTCGAGATGTAGTTCCCTGATTCTTCTCGCGGCTGTATAGATGGCATATATTTCTGCCTGAATTCTTTTAAATTAAAGTTATTTATATAAACAAATGAAAATATTTCTTGCTTGAATATCATAAAAATCTGTCTCATCCTCACTTACTAAAGAAAACCACAGAATTTTTATTACGTTTTAGGTATGATTGATGACCTTTGTATGAAAAACCACATGTAAAGTATAAATATTTAATAGGATTTAAAACAATATGTTTGTCATGACGTTAAGTGTAGAGAAAGTTTTTACATAAATCTTTGCTCTAGACTGGAGCAAGTTTATCTATAAAACTTTACTCTAGACTAGAGCAAGTTTTCTATAAAACTTTTCTCTAGATTAGAGAAAGTTTTTCTATAAAACTTTGCTCTATACTGGAGCAAGTTTATCTATAAAACTTTGCTCTAGACTGGAGGAAGATTTTATAAAACTTTGCTCTAGAGTGGAGAAGTTTTTCTATAAAACCTTGTTCCAGAATCAAGAATGTTTGTCTATAAAACTTTACTCTAGATTGGAGCAAGTTTATCTATAAAACTATGCTCCAGACTGGAGCAAGTTTTTCTATAAATTTTGCTCTAGATTAGAGTAAGTTTTTCTACAAAACTTTGCTCTAGACTAGAGCAAGTTTTTATACCCTCCACCACCATCAGTGGTGATAGAGGGTATATATAACTTTGTTATTCCGTGTGTAACACCAAGAAATATTCATCTGAGACCCAACAAAGTATATATATTCTGGGTCCTTATCAAATTCTGAGTCGATTTAGCTATGTCCGTCTGTCCGTCTGTCCGTCTGTCTGTGTAAAACACGCTCACGATAAAAAGAAGCAATAGAGTTTAACCAAATTCACCCAAAATGTTCTTCATTTTCCTAAGTTGTTTGGTATTGAAAATGGGCAAAATCGGTTAACACCGGGAAAAGTTATGAATCCAAATTTAAAACAACCTCGAAAAAAATAAGCATTTTTTACACATTCTGATGTAATTTTATCGTATACTATGCAAGACAATTCCATGAAAATCACCTTACATTCGTTTCTAAACAAGATCTTGATCCCTGCTGAAAATTGTCAGAATCGGTCCACAATTTCATATACCTCCCATACAAAAGTACATATTCCCGGAAAATGGGTTTTTTGTTAATAACTTCCGTCACAATGTCGATATCTTCACAAAATTTTACAAATTAAAATCTTATGTCAATAGAATTCCTCCAGAGAAAAAAAAAATTTTTTCTGGATCGGTCCATAATTGGACATAGCTCCCATACAAGGTCCCCTCCCTAAAATCACTTAAACGCGCATAACTCATTACTAAATTAAGATATCCATATAAAATTTGGTACAAGTAGTGCTCACATATACAGAAATATTACTATGGAATTTTTGTCCGATCGGTCCATAATTGGTCATAGCTCCCATACAAGGTACCATCCCGAAAATCACTTAAACGCGCATAACTCATTACTGAATTAAGATATTCATATAAAATTTGGTACAAGTATTGCTTATATGCACAGAAATATTACTGAGAAAATTTTTTCCGATGGGTCCATAACTGGTCATAGCTCCCATACAAGGTCCCCTCCCGAAAATCAGTTAAACGCACATAACTCATTACTAAAGTAAGATATCCATATAAAGTTTGGCAGAAGTATTGCTCATATACAGAGAAATATTACTGTGAAATTGTTTTCCTATCGGTCCATAATTTATCATAGCTGCTATACAAGGTCCCTTTCAGAAAAACACTTACATATTCCCGGAATATGGGTTTTTTGTTAATAACTTCCGTCACAATGTCGATATCTTCACAAAATTTTACAAATTAAAATCTTATGTCAATAGAATTCCTCCAGAGAAAAAAAAAAATTTTTCTGGCTCGGTCCATAATTGGACATAGCTCCCATACAAGGTCCCCTCCCGAAAATCACTTAAACGCGCATAACTCATTACTAAATTAAGATATCCATATAAAATTTGGAACAAGTAGTGCTCACATATACAGAAATATTACTATGGAATTTTTGTCCGATCGGTCCATAATTGGTCATAGCTCCCATACAAGGTACCATCCCGAAAATCACTTAAACGCGCATAACTCATTACTGAATTAAGATATTCATATAAAATTTGGTACAAGTATTGCTTATATGCACAGAAATATTACTGAGAAAATTTTTTCCGATGGGTCCATAACTGGTCATAGCTCCCATACAAGGTCCCCTCCCGAAAATCAGTTAAACGCACATAACTCATTACTAAAGTAAGATATCCATATAAAGTTTGGCAGAAGTATTGCTCATATACAGAGAAATATTACTGTGAAATTGTTTTCCTATCGGTCCATAATTTATCATAGCTGCTATACAAGGTCCCTTTCAGAAAAACACTTAAAGGCACATAACTCATTTTACGATCGGTCCATGTTTGGTCATAGCTCTCATACTATGTCCCCTTCAGAAAAGAAAATGGCGTTTGTAATGTTCAATAAATCTTGGAATTGTAATAGATTTAAGTTGTTTAAATCTTGGAATTTTTCTATTTAAGACATGAGAAAACTTATTTCTACAAATATTTGATCAATTAGAAAAGTATTAACATAAGAGTAGCTGGTGGAGGGTATTTAAGATTCGGCTCAGCCGAATATAGCACTCTAACTTGTCTATTTTTACGAAAGTACGAAAGCCTTTCGTAATACTTTTTTCTTAAATTTTAGCGAAATTAAACATAATGATGTTAATTATATTATCATTAAATAAAACTACAACATTTTTATAAAATTTAAGAAAAGAATTATTTTCATTAAAAAAATTAAAAATTCGTGAGGAGAATAATTTTGAACTAAAATTAGAAAAATTATTTTAAAATAAACAAAAATGTTTGCATAAATTAATATTTCGTAAATTTATTACCATATTTATTCAAAATTCTCTGTTTTCAATTTATGTAAATTAATTTCTTCAAGATTATTTTGCATTATACTAAAAGATTTCGTACAATTTCGTATATATTACGAAAGAATTCGTGATGCGAAACAACGAACGATTCGTACAATGTACGACATTTTTCGTATATATTAGGCATGGATTTTTTTCAGTGTAGAGCAAGTTTTTCACAAAAAATTTGCTGTAGAGCTCGTTTTTCTATAAAACTTTGTTCTACACTAGAACAAGTTTATATATAAAACTTTGCTCTAGACTAGAACACATTTTTCTATAAAACCTTTCTCCAGACTAAACAAGTTTTTCTGTAAAACCTTCCTCCAGACTAAACAAGTTTTTCTGTAAAACTTTGTTATATACTGAAGCAAGTTTTTCTATAAAACTTTGCTCAAGAACACATTTTTCTATAAAACCTTTCTCCAGACTAAACAAGTTTTTCTGTAAAACCTTCCTCCAGACTAAACAAGTTTTTCTGTAAAACTTTGTTATATACTGAAGCAAGTTTTTCTATAAAACGTTGCTCTAGACTAGAGCAAGTTTTACTATAAAACTTTGCTCTAGACTAGAGCAAGTTTTTCTATAAAACTTTGCTCTAGACTAGAGCAAGTTTTTCTATAAAACTTTGCTCTAGACTAGAGCAAGTTTTTCTATAAAACTTTGCTCTAGACTAGAGCAAGTTTTTCCATAAAACTTGCTCCAGACTCGAGTAAGTTTTTCTATAAAACTTTGCTCTATACTAGTGCAAGTTTTTCTATAAAAGTTTGCTCCAGACTGGACAATGTTTATCTATAAAACTTTGCTCTAGACTAGAGCAAGTTTATCTATAAAACTTTGCTCTAGACTAGAGCATGTTTTTCAATAAACATTTTTCTGTAGACTATAGTAAGTTTTACTATAAAACTTTACTCTAGATAAGATCAAAATTTGCAATAAAACTTTGCCCTAGACTAGAGCAAGTTTATCTATAAAACTTTACTCTAGACTTGAGCAAGTTTTTCTATAAAACTTTGCTCTAGACAAGAGCAAGTTGTTATATAAAACTTTGCTCTAGACTAGAGCAAGTTTTTGCTTTAGACTGGAGCAAGTTTATCTATAAATTTTTGCTCTAGACTGGATCATGTTTATCTATAAAACTTTGCTCTAGATTAGAGCAGAGCATGTTTTTTATAAAATCTTCTTCAAGACTAAAGCGATTTTTTCTATAAAACTTCGTTCTATACTGTAGCAAGTTTATCTATAAAACATTGCTGTAGACTAGAGCAATTTTTTCTATAAAACTTTGCTCTAGACTGGAGCAAGATTGTCTATAAAACTTTGCTCTAAATTAGAACAAGTTTTTCTATAAAACTTTGCTCTAGATTGGACCAAGTTTATCTATAAAACTTTTTTCTTTTTTCTTTAATACTTTGCTCTAGACTAGAGCAAGTTTTTCTATAAGATTTTGTGTTGATTTTGTGTTGAGACCGCTTGTAAGAGCTTGATAGATAAAGAGATAATATGAAGTCCACTAAGTGTGTCACCACTAACTCGAACTCGTTTAACGATATGGAATTTCAAGCGAAATTATCACAGCTGCGTTGTACATACATACATATGCAACTTTTAATTTATATTTTCCAAACTCTAATATTTTCAAGAATTTTAATTGATTTTCATAAAGCTTTTTTGCTTCGTTTTGAAAACATTATTTCTTTTTGAAAACAATTACTACTTTCGTACCACATGACGTATGATTATTATAAATTACAAAAGTAACACTCATACGACGTGTTATTCCCGTGATTCTGTGAAAATGGGGAGATTCAATTTTTCTTCATATTTAACACTTCCAAATTGGAATTAGAGTTTAATTTTAGATATATTAAAAATTATAAATTTTCTTTAAGCTGAGAGAACATGAAAGAAGTATATATTAATATGACATTGCAATGACTTGTTGGATGGAGTCATATAAATTGGAAAATTGAGGCTTCCTTAATAAGTAGACGAACTCCGGTATGTGTAAAATGTATGTGTGTTAGCTAACACTTGCCACAAAACATCTTATTGAAAAATGAACATGAAGTACAATCAGCTGCTCAATTCAGTATTGGAAATTATTTAATTCCTATTTAACTTGATACTATGTATTGGATATTTCCCTACCTCATTGAAAATATCCGATATAGTTATGATGGATACACTCATATATGGGAAATCCTTGAGACGGCAGTTTCAAAACTCCAATATCAAATATTTAATAATTTTGTTAAGAATATTTTTAGGTTAGGTTACATCGGTTGCTCGCTATTTAGTGAGTTCACTCGAAGGCCCATTGGGAATTACCATTCTCTTATTTTAAGAAAATTGATAGGGTCACCAGAGGTATAAATATCTCTTTGCGCAAGGGTTAAGTCTAAGGATCGACCCTTTAATTGTGCATTTATCCGATATTTAATTTTCCCGGATCCCCTCATGTCCTGGAACCCATAGCAAATCAACGTGTCAGTTGTGCCAATGATTGAATGCAAGTAAGAAGACATTTCAACTTAATAACATTGGAACCTTGATTGATGCAAGGCTGTCCAAGTATATATGTATAGTAGAATTTTTGAGACTACATTCTCGGACTCTTAACGCGATCTGCCTGAACGTGCAGATGACAGGTAGTCTAAAAGACAGCGGAAGATTCAGTTGTTCGTAGAAGACTCCCGATCCCTTTCTGTCTTTGAACCATCAGTGTAGATTGAGATCATATCGTCCCTTAGTGCTCACGGCCCAATCATCTCTTGTCGGTATTCTTTAGTCATTGACTTAATAAAATTTAGTGTAGGTAGTATGTAGTCCGTTCCCTTGTATAAAAAGTAAAATGTCGTCAGTATATGCGACTACTTTGAAACCCATCCTACTGAGTCGGAAAAGGATTTTATTTACAACAATATTCTACAGGAGTGAAGAGATGACAAAACCTTGTGGTGGGCCCCTTGTCACAACTTTCCTTGTCTTGCCAATAAGGTCCCTACTCTTGAGCATGTCCAATTTTTTATCCGCTGATCAACACCTAGGCCACGCAGTACGTCTATTATTGCAGATATATTCACGCTGTTAAACGCACTCTCTGTAACGAAGTGCCTTCTATATAGTTCCGACAACGTCATGCAAGGCTGTCTCCACCGATTTCCCTTTCAGATATGCGTGTATGAATCACAGAAATTTGTATTGACAAATTGCTAAAAATCATACAAAAGACAAAAAATATAAACTCCCCCTAAAACAGAAAACAAAATTACAAAAGCCGCGAATAGTTTAGAACCGCTTCTTCGGATTAAGCCCAGAATACCCATGATGCTGATGTACATAAATTCGCTTAATAAAGCAAAATTTTATTTCTTTTTTGATTTTCTATTTCATTATAAAAATTTCTATATTTTCGTTAAAATATCTGCTACAATTTTCCGCTACTTTGATTGATTTATGACTTCACACAAACGTATGTGGTACGTTAGAAAAATGAAAATATTGAAACGAAATCGAAATAACAAACTGTCAATATTTGATATTAATTTCAAAGCAATATAAACAAATGTTCAATTTTATAAATGCAGAAAACGAATTGTGATAAATAAAATAGAAATATGAATGACTAGCAAAATATGTGAGATTTATTTGATGTTCAGTTATGAACAATTTTGTCAAACGAACTAATTAATATACTCACATGCCAACAGCAAAAATTTAAATACATACATAGGTATTTAAAGAGCTTTAGGAAAAGTATTGAAAACACTAATTTTGCAACAACTAAAAACTTAAAGACTTATTTTAAACCAGTCTCATTTACATTTCAAAAAATTTTATGTTCGTCCTGCTTTTGTTAATTACAGATATATAAAATTAAATACATATTTTCTTCTTTATACTTTGATAAACTGTGGTTAAAATATAATTTTTGAAATATTTTTCTTTCAATTGTGTGTAGAATATTTCAGTTTTAATGTTTATGACTGAATGTTTGTCGTACGGTTTCCTTGACAAACATTTAAAATAAGTAAGAACTTGGAAAAACATGATTTTTTTTAAATAAACTCACAAACTAAGAAAAGTTTATTTTAAGTAAATAAATTTGCAAAGATTTAAAGTAAATTTGACTAATTAAAATATATTTGTTGGTGAAAACTTGAATTATATTTATTTTGCTATTGCTTCTAAGGACAGTTATTTGAAAGTTTTTCTGAGGAAATAAAAAGTTTTCAAATAGTTTAATGGAAATATAAATTTTCTTCTATTCTATTGTGTTATTTAATTAAAATTTATTTAAATATATTTTATATAGTTTTTTATTTATTTATATTTTATTTTTTTTTTTTATATATTATATTTATTTATATAAAAATAAATAAAATAAAGTTTATCTATATGATTGAAATTTTAAAAGTTAACATAAAAAAACAAAAATAATTTCTTTAC
>NW_023995478.1:55000-60000 GCF_015586225.1 Lucilia sericata | reverse complement strand
AGTATTTCTAGTTTTGAGAACGAAATACAGCAATGACAATGAAATAAAATAATAAAATACTTTAAGCCACATTATGGTTTTTTTTTTATTTATTGTATATTTTTTTCTCTATTAACCAACACAGCAAAAGTAAAAATAAAATGAAAAGTAAAAGTAAAATATAAGAGTATCTTAAAGTACTTCCCATTGTACTATGCAATGATTATGCATACTACATATCCTTTTGTGGTTGATTTTCTTAACTTTACTTTCAGTTTCTTTACTCTTTTGTATCAGCTTAATACCCTACAGTATGCAATTTAATAACTTCACTTACAATTTAATAATTACACCAGTGCATTATACGTGAGTACTAAACTATTTACTTCCCAAATTAGACAAAGATCACTTAAGGAAAACAAATAAATCATTAACCACTGTAAGGTCCCTATAACACCAACTATGACCAATTACAACAGTATTATATGTTTTCTTCTATAAACATAATTTGTGTAGTTTTATGTTGATTCTTTGTTCCTGGAGTATTGTTTACTTTTGAAAAAAATATAAAATTTGAAAAAATAAAATGTACTTGTAGCTAAAAAGGGTTCAAAAATATTTCAATAAACGAACAAAAGAAAAGCATAAGAAAAATACAAGATTGCAGAAATATGTTCAAAAGTCGAATGAAAACTACAAAAACACACACACTTGCAAAGGGAAATGATGTTTTATTAAAGATTTGCTTCAAAAAGGAAAACAAATACACACAAGCATACGTATATACATAGATATGCATGTACAATGTATATATCGCTTATTTACAACAAAACAAGCATAATGCAAGCAATTTCATTTCGAGAAAAATGCCATTTTAACACGTTAGGCGTATGATGAATATACAAAATTGTTTCATTTGAAATAATCATACGCCATAGAGAAATAAAACTTTGATGTATTTTTTAGACTTTTGGTATGATTTAATCAATAACTTTGCAAAAGTCTAGGAAGAAGACTATGACTAGACTATGACTAGACTATGACTAGACTATGACTAGACTATGACTAGACTATGACTAGACTATGACTAGACTATGACTAGACTATGACTAGACTATGACTAGACTATGACTAGACTATGACTAGACTATGACTAGACTATGACTAGACTATGACTAGACTATGACTAGACTATGACTAGACTATGACTAGACTATGACTAGACTATGACTAGACTATGACTAGACTATGACTAGACTATGACTAGACTATGACTAGACTATGACTAGACTATGACTAGACTATGACTAGACTATGACTAGACTATGACTAGACTATGACTAGACTATGACTAGACTATGACTAGACTATGACTAGACTATGACTAGACTATGACTAGACTATGACTAGACTATGACTAGACTATGACTAGACTATGACTAGACTATGACTAGACTATGACTAGACTATGACTAGACTATGACTAGACTATGACTAGACTATGACTAGACTATGACTAGACTATGACTAGACTATGACTAGACTATGACTAGACTATGACGACTATGACTAGACTAGACTAGACTATGACTAGACTATGACTAGACTATGACTAGACTATGACTAGACTATGACTAGACTATGACTAGACTATGACTAGACTATGACTAGACTATGACTAGACTATGACTAGACTATGACTAGACTATGACTAGACTATGACTAGACTATGACTAGACTATGACTAGACTATGACTAGACTATGACTAGACTATGACTAGACTATGACTAGACTATGACTAGACTATGACTAGACTATGAGTAGACTATGACTAGACTATGACTAGACTATGACTAGACTATGACTAGACTATGACTAGACTATGACTAGACTATGACTAGACTATGACTAGACTATGACTAGACTATGACTAGACTATGACTAGACTATGCTAGACTATGACTAGACTATGACTAGACTAGACTAATATGACTAGACTATGACTAGACTATGACTAGACTAATGACTAGATTATGACTAGATTATGACTAGATTATGACTAGACTATGACTAGACTATGACTAGACTATGACTAGTTACCCGCTATTAGTCCAAATATTAATATTATTGAGATTATTGGATCCTGTAACGATGTTAAAATGATTAATCATTAATGTGTCCTTGTCCAACCATATATTTCTCTGCATGTATAATATGTTCATGCATACATATATCTTTGAATATGTGTGTTAATATATGTACGTGTTGACTATGAATTATTTATTTGCCAAAAGGCAGCCACAAGGAAAATTAAATAAAATCAAAAGTGTTGCAACAACACAAAACAATAATAGTCGTACAACAACACCAACCAACACACATAAAAATAAACAAATAAAAACTACAAAGAAGAAGAGAAAAATATGCAATTACAACAATAACAATGACAATAATAACCCAAAATTGGAAAACAAAAGAACAAGTGAATGAAAGACATTCTAGCTGAAACTGAACACCAAATATAATATAAAATAAAGAATTTTAGCAGTGGGAGGTTCACGTTGGCAGCACTATTTGATGTGTTCTAGGTGATAGTTAAATGAGCTACGCCGATCTTTTGAACATTACGAGAAGAATAGGAGGCTATCAGAGAGACAGTCACTTGTGGTCAAGATTCTGTCAACTTATCTGTCAATGATATTTACTACACGTTTGACATTTTTTGCCCTTCTTCTCTAAATGATGGAACTGGTAACACTATGCGACAAAAATAAATACCTGGGAAGTGATACTATTTTTCTGAAAGGTAGAACAAAAATAGGTTTTTGAAATTTGCCAAACACCTCCAAAATCACACAGTGAACCGAATTAACATATCGAAATTGAGCCGTATGTAGGAGATCCGTAAGCTTCAACTATGATACTTTATAAAAGCGCAATTGTATGTGTATAAATGAAATAAATACAACTACAAAGAGATCACTGCAGAGCGGGTCTTATCTTTAGTTTAATTGACTAGCATACCGGAGACTGAAATTATTAGTAAAACATTGACCAAGCGGAACATTAGAGCAGATCTCTGGAATTATCTGTTGTGATACGGAATGCTATAAAGAGCGAGATAAAAAGGGTCAAGTGAATTCTAGAAACCGAAATACATATATTATGCTCTTCCAGTTCACGAATGTTTAAAATTTATTGCCAGAAAATAAATACAACTATCAGCTGATAAGGTTAAATCCATGACAGCAAGTATATAAGTGTAAGACATCCATAACAGAATACTCTTCCAGCAGTAAGCTTAGCATCATATATGTTATATACCCATGAAACTCGAGCGTAATCGTCAGTGAAAAAGCGAATGTACATGCCATAAAGGTAAGATAATCTGACCAATGAAAAACCTTTCGATTCAATGAGGACTTATTGAGCAAAGCAACCACTTTGGATAATAACCACAAAAATCTTATGAAATGCCCTAAACGAGAAGAGGAGCAGTAGCTTTCTACGAATAATTAAGTGCGAAGATACAATGATGGTACGTATTCTAAATGTACGTACAGGATAATGGGTATAACAACGTGCTGTTATGATTACTATTCATGAATGAAAAGCAGGTAGTTGTAAGACAATCATATTACAAAGAAGGGAATAAAATGGAAAAGAAGTTAGGTCGATATCTCTCACATTTTAGCCATACCAGCGATTTTAATTTTAATGATTTCGGAAAAAAAAACATATTTTGGTAAAATGTTGGAAAATTGTGCTTTGTTCTTTACTGCTATGAATTTTATATAAAATCTTTTCGGAATATAATTTTTTTAATATAATTTTTTTAAATTTCTAGATCCACCTTAAAGTATACCAATCGGATCAGAATCCCTTTCTGGATCGATTTAGCTATTCGTCCGTCTGTCTGTCTGTCTGTCTGTCTATCCGTCTGTGTGTCCATGTAAACTTTGTGCACACGCTACAATTTCCAACATAATTAAATGAAATTTGGAACATACTCTTCTTTTGACCCAAAGACAAAGTCTGTTGAAGATGGTTAAAATCGATCCATTATTTCGCCTAGCCCCCATACAACCGTATCCTAAATTTCTTTAAAAATGTTTTTCTCTTAAACTACTTTTGCCATTTCTTTACAACATTTTCTGCAAAATCTTAAAAGTTAATCTTTTTTAATAATTTTAAAAATTTGTTTAAGCTTTTGATTTCATACTCGCATCTCTACCTAGTTGATTTCTTTGTAAGTACGTTTAATCCTTAAAGATTTTACTTAAAATTATTTAATCCATTAAAGTTGTTTTTATCCACTTTATTTTTCTTTTTATTCCCTACATCATTAAAGTGGCGATGATAATGATGGAAAAAAGTGGTTAACATCCACCTCAAAGTGTCAAATCAGAATCTCCTATTTAGTATATTTAACAATGTCTTTCCATGGGTATTTAGGAATCAAAGTGCAAAGTGCAGTGAAGAAATTTGACATCTTAGGACTTTAACAGGAAAATTGATATATTATATTTGAAAGAAGAGTTATTTTCTCAATCTCTATAGATTTCAGTCCCTATAAATTATATTTTGAGAACTTATTAGACAGCAAGATGATCCTACCTTGAAATAGTTCTTCTCTAAAGTAGTTCATCATATAGTCAGCCACGTCCAACTGTAATTTCCTAATCGCTAAATTTTTGTCTTTTCTCAGTTTGTTCCCCTTTTCCGATTCAAACAATTGTTAGTTTGAAAGAAAAACAAAAGAAAGTTTTATTTTAAATAATTTCAAAACTCTCTATTATGTCTTCGCATAATTTGCGTGGGAAAAATGTTAAGAAAAATAAAAGCTTTAAATTTTTGGTGGGAGTATGTGCTGACATCCATGTGTTGTTTGTTTTAAAGGAATTTATACTTAAATATTCATAAAACTTAAAAAAAAAGAAAACTTTTTTATTTTTCTTTAAAAGTATAGACATTAAAGAAGCTCTATAATGTATGTTTTTATGTAGTTTGTTCTAGACAA